>NC_058339.1:22600989-22904019 GCF_905475395.1 Chrysoperla carnea
CACGGAAGAAAGCAGTAAAAAAATACTTCACCGTAACTTCACATTTGTACAGCACAAAACTGTCGCCATAGTGCTAATTTTACTTTTACATTTAGGGGCATCTTTTTCATCATCATTCGTGGTGGGTCACTTAACCCGAAAATTTTTAGCATGGGCTTGTAGTCTAGAAACAATTAAGCACAAAAACAGTTCACCTATACTTTTGCCATAAAATATAAAATATTAAGTGGTATCAATATTTGCAATACTTTTTTAAGTATTGGATGAATCCTCATAGGAGTGTAGCGTCAAGCTTTTACCCATTTTATATAATTTTCAAAGAAACTTTACCCATTTTTCTATAAAACAAAATTATTTAATGGAACCCTGAAATAATGTTTTTGTATAAGTTTGTGATCTATTATCAAAAATGCTATACCAAAAAGAAAAATTAATGCCATACCTCTATATAGTTGGTATTATAAAACCAATGTTTGTCACGCGGAAATTCAATGAATGATTCTTACGTTTTTCCTTTTTTTTTTTTTTTTTTGCTTGAACCGTAATTTAATTTTCCCAGTACAATTTCTCGAGACGTAAGAAACATATTGAAAAATACTTCAAGCAAAACTGTTAAGACCTTTAACTGCGGTTTGAACTCTTACCTCAAAATATATTTTCTACATCAAATTGAGGTAAACTTTGATTTTTAAACGGGTATTAATGGGGTTATAAAGTTTGGTTCTTTATACTATATCTCCCTCTACGCTATATAAATATAGAGGTTGTATGGTGCTCGTATCCCCTTTTTTTATGTATTCTTATAAAACACAGCCAATAAATTCTAGTTCAGATGGTTATAATTGTCGATATGAATTTAACTTGATTGGAAAAGTTCGATAATAAATACTCGCCTCGTTTAATTTATTAAGTCTATTTATATGAGAAAAGTACTAAACAGTGTACGATGTAAAACAATGTGAAGAAAATTATAGTTGTTAGTAATAATTCTCTGGAAAATTAATTGTCATGAAATATTTTCTTCAATTATTGATACTGAAAACATAAATTAGAAACGATTCTTTTTTTTTTGCATCGATAAAGCTGGACTCTCACTATTAAAGTTCTGTAACTTAAAGTGATTAACAAAATTTGATTGGACAAGGATAACTTGTATTTCTTTAGAGATAAGCTTAAATTTTTAATTTAACGAAAACAATGATCACATTATTAATAACTATAGTAAAATTATTTCAATAACTGCACCCACTTAAAAACAAACTGAATCTAAAGTCAGCCGTATTAAAAAAATAAGCTCCCATATTCATGCCTTCAATATTATTTTAATATTTTGACTAGTATCAACTATTTTAATATTTTGACTAGTATCAACTATGTATTAAAAAATATTCCTAGTTATAATAATATGTTGGACAATATTCATGCCTGATTGATTTAATCGAGTTGAATGTGAATTGATATAGTTGAATGTGGGAAAAACATGGAAAAACAGATATATCTGATTTGTGTAGGCACACAGTCATTTTTTATTAAGTTTAAACATTGTTTTATCAATAAAAAAACTAAAGGGGAACTAATGTTGGCTTAATTCATTTGATAGATTCCAAAAAATGAAAAAAAATCGCGAAATTTTTCAGGAAAATATCAAAAAACCCCCATTTTATCCCTCATACATTTTTTCATTTTTAAGTTTTTCTAAACATTGAAAATTTATAAAAAATAATATAAGGACTGATTTTAAACAAAGCCAATACATGTTTTTCCAATTGACTCTGTCAATTTTCTTTATGGCCTGTATATATGTAATATATATCAAGGCATACTAAGTTTAATCCCAAGTTTGTAAAGCTTAAAAATATTGATACTACGAACAAAATTTTGGTATAGGTATTCATAAAATTACCTAATTAATCCATTTCCGGTTGTTCGTTTTAGTTCGGTTAGTTTAGTTTTCGAATTATATTTTATTAACTTTCTTCAACCTGAGTCAGTCAAAATCACAATACTAACTATATAAAAGGCTTCAAGTTTAAGGCACTATAATTTTTAAAATAAGGACCATTTAATTTAGTAGTTATGGATTACTTTACTTAAATATTTCGTGGGTTTTAATAACATTTAAGATTAACAACAAATCCAATAATCATATATTATATTGTAAACAATAATAATATGTTTATGATAGGGTGGTAGATGTTGATGATGATCGTTCCCTTGGAAATTTACTAGCACATACGATAAGGAATTTATAATATTACTAATAATAGTAGTAGTACGGTTATGAGAATGGAATGCCTTTAGGTCGTTGTAGAAGTACAAGTGTATTGGTTTTCATAACTAGCACATTTCACTAAAGTAATATGAGGCTGACTGAGTCTTATGTACAAAATGTATCTAAAAAATGAAGCAACTGAATGGATGGTGGCAATTTTATGCTAATTTACAAAATCGATGTTCATAAAATACTGCATAAAAATGAACACAACTTTATAGAGCATATGGTTGGCTTTATTATTCATCCATTGCCAATTTATTAGCTTTATTTATTAGCCAAGTTTCAATGTTTAAAAAAGTTTTTCCATTCTTTGTTTAAGCAACGTTTCCTGTTGATTAAGCAGTAAACTTGAAGTTGAGCTTCAATATAATCTCGGACCAATAAATTTAACAAGACAATCAGTGAGTGTGACGTTTTGTCATTTTGCTCGATTCTAGTGGAATACCTATATAAAACTTTTTGCAAGATTCATTTTTCTAGAAAATTTTAGATTCTTCAAGTCAATTACCTACTTGCGAGCCGTTTGATAGAAGAAAGACACATTTCGGATCATGAAACAGAGATTTTTGCATGTTACCCAAAAGAACCAAAAATTAAATTTATGGGAGGCTATTACGATTTGCAGGCAGAAGAAAGGGTACGTCAACTTTACTTAACGATCAAGCTGACTTTACTCTACTCGACTTTTTTGACATTCTTCAATAGCCACCTCAATCCATTTCTTACCTAACGATCATATAGGTTTTTACAGTTTTATTCTCTTATTTATTTATCTATTACATGTTGTCTTGTTTATCTGTTATCTGCTATCTTATTATCTGTTATCTGTTATATATATTTTAGTATTTATTATCTATTTTAACTTCTACTTCTTTTTCTTAAAATATTAGCTGTTTTTATTTAATTTTGGACAATTTTCATTTTATTTAAAGTTTTAAGTAAAAACTAAACTTCTTGAATTTGGTAACATATTCCTGAAAAATACGTCATCAGAATTATGATATATGAACGAAGATGATTGAAATATACTTGACAGTTTGAAAATGTCTATACTAGACAAAACATGTCATTCGTTAAAATTTTAAATATTAAACTAAAATACAAATGAACTACTAAGCAAAGAAAGTTTTTTCTTCATATTTTCAATAACCTCTAATTTTTCTTCTTTCCTTTGGGATATTAGACATTTCTCATCGCTTAAATAGCACTACGAAAGAAAAATGACACTGTTATAATAAACAAATCCCAATGAAAAAACAAAGCTTTCAAAAAATATAGCAGTTTTCATTAAACTATCGTTACGCCAGCCTTTAGACGTTACAAACATTGATTTTTATTTTGTCTTTTTCGAATGTTCTTCCGATTACTTCTACCAAACTTCTAGATTGAGATAACATTGTTCTTGCAGCATCGCATTTTTAAGTTCCTTACCTTGAAAAGGAGATTTGTAATATAAAACGAAAAAAGGCAACAAACATCTAAATATCGTGTGGTTTTAGCGACACGAAAGTGATGTGTTGGTTTAATTTTCTTGCGAGTGTATACAACAAAAATTAAACATTTATGTGAACCATATTGTATGCATATGTGTACATGGGTGTACCCAATGAAACTAGGTGAAGTGGTTTGAGATTCTCTGGAAGTGCTTAAGATAATATTATGGCCTCGAGATGATTATGACAAGAGAGAGTATTTCTATCTCCAGAGGATATACACTTATATACATATATAATATACATATACATACTTAAAGAGACATTGCTGATTCTCTGTTTTGTATAAAGTGGAGAAAGATAACATTAAAAGTTTTCTATCTTTGTCATATTATTATTTTATTCTTTATCTTGTGTATTAACATCGTAAAGTACTGTTGTTGCCCTTTTGTTAAGCTTCTAATCGTGTGTTTTTATAACGGGTGATTAATGAAAATATTACCGTATACAATTCTTTTTCACAAAGGATGTATGTGTATTAAATTATTATTAGAGATAAAAAAAAGGTGGAATCGTTGCTGCATGCTGCAATTGTATTATTACTTATTGGACGTTTGGTCGTCAACAAAAATAAAATTTTCACTCAACTTTTCTGATCTCAGAAACTCTACATCCAATCATTAAACTAACTTGATTTTTATACTTTTTGAATCAAAGTTACCCCATCCACCGAGTTTCATCACATTCCAAAACAAAATATTTTTTGCGTTTTTCTCGATTTTTTCCAAGAGGTTCCTAAATTACCTAAAATTGCAAAAAATCGAAAAATTTTTTTATCTTCAATTTCAATAAAACTCAGTATATAAGGTAATTTTGACCCAAAAAGGTAAAAAAATCGCGTGCATTTGCTGACTGATCGAATAGTTTTTGAGATACGGACAAAAATCGATCCAAATATTGCGATATCTCAGAAACTCTGCATCCAATCATTAAATTAAACTGATTTTTATACTTTTTGGATCAAAATTACCCTATCCACCGAGTTTCATCAAATTCCCAAACAAATTTTTTTTTTTGCGTTTTTCTCGATTTTTCCAAAGGGGTTCCTAAATTACCTAAAATTGCAAAAAATCGAAATTTTTTTTTATCTTCAATTTCAATAAAACTCTGAATTTTGGTAATTTTGAAAGGGCACACCCCTTAAAAAAATTGCAAAAAATCGAAAAATTTTTTTATCCCTAATTTTGATAAAACTCAGTATAAAAGGTAATTTTGACCCAAAAAGTACAAAAATAATTCAAAAATGATAACTTCATGGTTGAAATTCGATGTTTGTTATTTGACACCTTGTATTCTATCTATAAAAATAACCTATTTAAAACAAAATTATTACATGAAGCTATATTCTATCCAGTATAATCAAGTACATTTTATGTTTACTTCACGTATCGATAATAATTATCTTTAACGTATAAAAACTCTTAAAACAGATTTCTACCTACGTGCATTTTGCATATCTTGAGTACTGACGTAGTATGTACAATAAATCAATCTTGTAATGGTTAGGAAAATATCAACATATTTACTTTGGAATGTCATCTTTCTGATGACAAATAAGCTTTAATTAAACGTGACAAGTTTGTTTGTATGTATGTTTGTTTGTTTGGATCAAATCTTGCAACTAAATTTTAAAAACTGATGAGGGGGCAAGACGTAAAAAAGTTTCTAGCACCGAAACTTTTTTTATGGTATATTAACTGGAAATATTAATAGCTTCTCAACGAGAACGTGGTGTTGTAGGTAGGGTGCTTGATCCCTACGCGAAAGGTCGTTATGTCAAAATTCATTTTTTCTTTTCGCTACTTATTTGCCATCAACGACGAATCTCCCCTCTTTTTCTTAATAATAAGCAGGATCAAATTTTTCCATGCTTTCACCATAATTTTAGAGAATCAGATCAGAGTTACATATATTTTTGTTTTGTGTACATATAGATACACTCTCGCTCTGAAAAATATCAAAATCGTCATTTATCAGTTTTAAATTCTATCTTTAGTACCTATAAACAGAAATTAGATCCAATTTGGGGAACGAAAAAATACCTGCCGTGAAATTGATACTTTTAACTAAATGTGCATGAGAATCAGGAAAGTATAGCCAAGAAATATGAATTCTTGTATAAATCCTGCCTCGAAAATATAAAGGAAGTACTTTATTCTTGGACAAAATTTACATTTTCTGACAAACCTCGTATACAAATGCAAGAAATGGACATCTGATTATTTCATATTGCATTCTGGGTCACTTAAAACTTAATTAAAAAAGTTTTTCTTGTGGTGCCAACTTAAATGGACACACTGTATGGACCTTATAAATAACGAAGTTCATCTTTATTTAAAAAAAATAAAAAAAATAAAGATTAGTTTTCGTTAGAAAACTTTATTTGAGAGTTGAGTAGATTCCGTAAAAATTAACATGAAAAACAAATACATTTAGATCTCAGCATTCGATTTCCGACAAAAGTATAAGTGTTACTAAGAATAACTTCATACATTTCCTCTATGTTTTACCGTTATCCCGAAAGGTCAAATTTAAAGTCTTTGAGAGATGTTTTTCTTCGAGTAGAGAATTTTTTACTTTTAGTATATTTTCCGAAAATTTCTAGCTGATTTAAAATGAGACACCCGATATAATTACAAACAAGGACTTCGTTGAACTTTCATGAAAATAAACTTTATCATTGTAAAAATAAAATCCGTAAAATACAATAAATGACATTTATACAGTGTTTTAATAAATATTTCAAAAAAACATTTTTGAAACATAGTTATTCATAACTGCACTTTTTGGTTCATCAATATTTAACAACAATATGCGATAACAGATCATATCAATATTGAATTTAAAATACATTACAATTTTTTACACAAATATAGTATTTTAATAAACAAATAGATTTTGAAATTGAAATAAAAAAAAACAGAGGATACATATCTATATAAAACGATTTAAAAAAGAAAAACAGTTTACAAAAAAATTCAATTATCATTTTAATGATAAACTCTGTTTACTCTATAATGAATAAATTCCTTGCCAAATATATAAAATAGTTTAACGTAGAGCGTGTAATAGGTTGAGTGATTTTTTTTTTACTTTTACTGTTAATCATTTAACTGTTACAAAATATAGGGTAGATAAGAAATACACAGTATTAAATGTAGAGTAATCCAAATGAGGTTATTCATCAAACTGTGAATTAACACCGACGTAGGTAGTAGATTGATTATTTGTATGTTCAGATATAAAGAGATGGTGGTAAAGAGGGTTTATTTTAAAATATCTGACATTTCGGCGTTAAGTTAGATTTTATTACAGTTATTAAATCAGAAGAATCTTTACTTAAGGGATATTAATAGATTCAGTTTTGACGTAAACTTCACTTTTTATGGGTGATTCAATGTCGTTCGCTTGTTATGAGTTGCTGCATGATCAATATCAAACAAATTTTTCCTTTACTTTTTCTGCAATTCATTTGGCACAGTACAACATGAATGAATATTTTTCTAAATTATACTATGAGCTAAAATATCTATAGAATTTATGAAAAAATGTTCCATAAAAATTGTAATATTGTCTTTTAACTTTTCTTCAATTTCATACAAAAAGTTGTAGATTTTTTTAAGTCTGTTACCTCATTAAAGAAGTCCAATGAAATTTATTAAGAGCAAAATTTCCTAGAAATACATCACCAAGAAATCAGTGGTACAAATAGGAAACTTTCAAGGTTTTGGGACAAACCTCACATAACACAAACAGTCAATTAATGCAACTTCAATCAAGTCTTGTATATGAAGAAGAATCGTATAATATACGGAGCAACATGGAAACTATGCATGCATTATTTTGTAACCCGTCTTTTATTAAAATTTGCAATAGTGCGCATTATATCTAGTAACATCTAATATAAATATTACGTAAATGGATCAAGTCGTTAAGAAGAAAAACGATTTTATTCCGATACACAAATGATTATAAATATAGAGATAACGATAAATTTGTTTGTTTTGTACGATCGGCGAAAATGTGAAATACTGGATGAATTTAAATATAAGTGATTGGAACGGTCTACAACTTAGCGCTGACGTAGTGTTTTCTTTAGTATTTAAAATTCATAGTTTTTGAATTTCATGACGTAAAGAAAATTGAACATAAATGCAATTTTTTCCGAATATATGAAAACTGGAAAAAAGTTAAATTATAGTCGATAATAAATTTTACATTCTACAGTGCGTTCTTTGGGTTAAGATACTTTTTTCCTAAAATATATAGTTTTTTAGTTAAGTTTTAAAACGGTACTATTGAAAAATTTTTCCAAGACTACCATCTATTTTTTTCGTGCTTGGGACAATTTTTTGCATCAAGGGATTGTACATTTTCTTAATTCTTCAATATTATAAGTGATATCTTAAATGGAAACAAATTGGTATTTTAAACCCAGTCATACCCTATGTGACTTTCTTTTAATGTAAATCTATCATCTTATTTCAACTTAGTTCAATTTGATATCTAAAAATGGATTTTTTTTTCAGTCTAATGTATACCATACTTATCCTAACCCAACATTTATATATAAATTTTTTATACAATTTGAACGTGTCTAGAATAAACCAAAAAATATATTTCATTTTATTACTATGTTATTTTACAACCTAAAAACTTTGATATAAATCAGACGAGCAAATTTTTTTTTATATTGATAAAAATTTATCTTGCTTTCTTCATACCAATATTTATCTGCAATATATTTGTATAGCTTATAGATATATTGTTTTTGATACCAACTCTTAGGTGGTACAAATGCTGCATTTGTACCACCATTTCCAGCATACCAGCATTTCTCATTTTCTAAGGGAAATAAAAATTTAAAACTATTCTTCTATTTCTTATTATAACCTGTATATTATACCATGTATATGAAATATATCGATACAAGGTTTAGTCCCAGGTTTGTAACGCTTAAAAAAATTGATGCTATGAACAAAATTTCGGTATAGGTGTTCATAAAATCACCTAATTAGTCCATTTTCGATTGTCTGTCTATCTGTCTGTCTGTCTGTCTGACAACACGTAATTCAAAAACGAAAAAAGATATCAAGTTGAAATTTTTACAGCGTGCACAGGGCGTAACAAGTGAGGTCGAGTATGACCCATGTTTTAACCGTTAGAGATACAACAAAAGTTTAAATGTAAGAAATTTTTCTTATAAAAAAATAAACAACTTTTGTTTGGGACATTTTGACGAAAACATCACTGTTTACCCGTGAGAGGGCAAATTATGTTCGAACATTGTATAGTATGTATTATATGGGAATATCAGTCATGTGTGTGTGACGTATATGTATGGCTGGCTATCTCTCTTTACTTACATGACATGGTGGTATTTCAACAACTAACTCAGTCAATTGTTTGTTTTCACTTGTTATACATGATATTGGGTCTTAGGGGATACATTTATTATAATACCTTTAAGGTATTGAAGATTACGAATAATAAAGTTTTCTCTCCAATTCGAATCAGGTAAAGAGTTAGGTTACCAGGGAAACACATCAATTAAGTACATACTTGAATTGAGATTGAGAAAATTGCTAAAACCATGTTATAGTCTTGATAAACTTGAAATTTTATGAACGTTTAGCTTGAATTAAAGTTGTATTTCATTTGTTAAAAAAATGACGAACCGTATCGAACACACTCACAATGAATGCACAAGTGCACAAAATGAAGAAAACGGTTAAACACTTTATGTTAGATATTTTTTCCATTTTCACATGACTTATATTTTTTCGACATTATTAAAAAGCTAGTAAGTATAATTTCTGTTATAATTGACATAAATACGATTTTGTTTTTGATGTATGAAATGTTATAAAGAATTGCTAAAAATAAAAGTAGAGACGTTTAAAAAAAAAGATGACGTTTTTAGAACAAAGATCATGCACGGAGCGACGTTAAGTTCAATAAAATATATCCAGAGATATAATATAGGTATTGTATGAACGTAAAGTACCTATTTCACTGTTATATTATATGATGTTGAATGTTGAAAAATGCTGTTGAGTCATGAAAGGATTTAAGTGCGACTAAAAGGTTCACGTCAATAACACATCAGTTAGAAAGTGTTTAGTGTAATGTTAGACTTTTATATATAGGAAATGTATTATCAAGTATAAATTAAAATAATAAAAAGTTTGGATTTTATCATTGATTTTAAATAAAAAATTATAAAATAAGAGTTCTGTAGTTCCTAGAAGGATAATATTATGATATGTCAACCCTGTTGAAAGCAATCTAATTGCACTAATTAAAATATTATAGTTTATTACTTTTACAATTAGATAAGCCTTCGTAATAAGCCACTTTCATGGATTCCATAAATGATTCATTTCGAGAACTTTATCTCACTTATCCACTCTATGTACTACTAACTATATAGGCAATTCAAACTTTAAAGACCCACATACTATCCCTCTACTCGCTAGCTCTAGCATAGTCCAACCCGTAAACGTCGGCTTTGCTCCCATCCGCTTTGAAAATAACGTTGCACTCAACAAACAAACTTCATCACTCATTATAACCCCTTAGGAGATGAATTCCCAAAGGCTATTTACGCTACACTTAAGCTATTTAAGGAACGTGCGCTACACTTCTTGGCCCAGTGGTTTGAACTGTGCATTGATCAATAGGACAATCTTGTTCTTTTATACATATAGACTAGCGGACCCAACGTTTGTTGGGTCATGTGGAAACGTAACTGCAATTCATTAATACCTATACTATGCATAGCCTGCCTGCTAAGCCCGTTAAGCCCAACCGCAAACCATCTTCTCGACAATAGTTGTGGTGGACCGAGTTTATCTAAACCACCATCGAATCCACGCAAAAAAAAAAAAACATCAAAATCGGACCTTCCGCTTAGGGGGAGTTCAGTGACTAACATATACACACAATAAATATATATAATGGATAGAGCAAGAGTGCTCTAAGCAAGAAATTCCACATAGAATCTCTATCCGATAGTTTCTTTGCAGTTGTTTTTCCTTTATTATTTTTCTCTGAAGGAGTAATTCAATAATGCTATTCTATAAATAAATAAATTAATTGAACTACAGTTGGTAGATATATAAGTGTTCTAAGATGTTTATATGCCCCAGGCAGATATAGCGATATTATAAGTTTCAGTTTTTTCATCTTTGATGAAGAAACCCTAATAATCAGTAAATTTATCATATTTTAAGAGAAAATTGGACTGGTTTTGTTGCAAGAAAGGATTCACATTCGAATTAGGAAGAAACAAACTAACATGAAAAAAACACTGTTGAGAAAATTATTACTACCTTAAATAGGAATATGAACAGAACTACGAATAGAATAACAACAAAACATAGTTTACAAGTTAGATGCCCCATAAAAGAAAGGTACGACCATTTAACAATTGAAATCAATATGATATATATCTATATATATTCCTTCCACCTAAGGTATAGATTAATAGTTTCATGAAACTGTAAAATACATACACAGAGTTTGTATCGAGTAAAAACCCCTTACTACTTATCGAACACATACACACCCATGTAATAAGTAAACACACATTTATAATAAATGAAATGGTATATCTATTGTTATATAGAACCATTCATTTGGTAAGTAAATAGCCAAATGAAATTAATGCTTAAAACTTTCAAAGTATGTTCATTTTCAAGAGAATACAAATCATTAGAAAACAAATAAGCTTAAATAATACCTACCACGTAAAACTTATAGTAAATGACGTATATAATGGTCATCCTATATGAAGAAATACCGTTCCCATAATATAAATTAGTTTAATATCACTCATAATGTAATAGTTTCATCGAATTCTTGAAGTTGGATTTGTACCAAGTCCATGGTTTTGGAAAACTTATTGAGATTGTTAACATTGGCGTGTAAAAATTAATAAATTTAGTTTAAAACAAGTGGAAACAAACAATAAACTGAGTTAACTGTTGAAATACCGTGTAAAGACAGAGTTGATTACGCAATCGTTGGTTTTTTTACGTCATATCAGTAAAGAAAGATAGCCAAACATACATACATACAAACTTAAATGATATTCCCATATAATACAAACTATATAATTTGCGCCTCATTTGCGCTCGCACGGGTAAACAGTGATGTCTATGAAAAAATGTTTCAAGCAAAAAACATTTTTTACATTTAAACATTTGTTCTATCTCTAACGGTTTACAAAATGGGTCCTACGGATCAATTGACCTATGTTGATCATTTACGAACTCAAATTTTACCACACTCACTTTTTATGCCCTGAGCACGCTATATAAATTTCAACTTGATATCTTTTTTCGTTTTTGAATTATCGCGATGACAGACGGGCAGACAGACCGACAGGCGGACAGGCAGAAGGATAGATGGGCAGACAGGCGGGCTGACAGACGGACAGACAGGCGGACAGACGGATGGACAGAAATCGAAAATGGACTAAATAAGTGATTTTATGAACACCTATACCAAAATTTTGTTCGTAGCATCAATATTTTTAAACTTGGGACTAACCTAAGTATACCTTGCATATTTCATACATGCTATAAAAAATTAAAAAAACACAGTTATTGTTTTAAAAAGTGGATAGTAACTAATTTTAATTATACTTACACGTTAGGTACTTCGAGAACCAAGGCAATTTAGGATTTAGGGTTGAATTTATTTGTACCTTATTTTCAACTTTGATGATTAATTTTATCATAACTTCATGAATGTAAAATATAAGTATAAAGCCTGAGATATAGGCGCTAAGGCTGTATTCCTTAGATGCTTACCGTCTTTGTGTAATAGAAGAGACCACCATTACGAATGCCTGCATTACTACTGCCTGCATGATAAGTCGAATAGACATTTGTTATTAAAATATAATTTACAAAATATTGGAATATTTTCGCAGGATATGGGAATAAAAATAATCAATACATTATCAAAATATTTTTGGAAATATATATGAAATCTGATTTTGGAAATGTATATGAATCGGATAGAAACAGTTTGGTTCGATCATGCTTGTAATTAGTTTATATTTTCTGTAATTGTTAATTTACGGACATGAAATCTTACTGAAATTATCAAACTGTCTAATTTCTAATAAATTTAAATTTTAACATTGTAGTAGATATACACTATACAATAAATAATACACCCATACCTTGTAATATAATATTATACTTGAAACTTATTTACCAATATCTATAATGACTATCTCTTCCATCTTTGTTCCATTCAAGCTATTCTCGTTCTAATTCTATTAAAAGTCCATTTCGATTTTGACTACTTGTATAATATATGTTTGTAATTATACTCCATCTTGGAAATGAGTATACCATCTAATTTACGGTTCATTACTCAATGAGATTCGTCCTTATATGTCAAACTTTTGTGTATGACAAACTATATTAATTTCTGTGGTTTTTAAATTTTTGGCTTTTTTAACTTCCCGCTAAGAAAATAGGGAAGTTATTGTTTTCACCCTGTTTTGCCAAAATCGAGTTTTCATCAGATCTCGACGTTTTAAGGTGTGAGGAAGATTCCCTGACTACTTCCGCGAGGGTGTCTGTATGGCTGTATGTATGAGTGTGTGTGTGTGTGTGTGTGTGTGTGTGTGTGTGTGTGTGTGTGTGTGTGTGTGTATGTATGTAAACCTCTCATAACTTTTGAACGGCTTGTCCGATTTGATCGCGGTTGGTGCCATTCGAAAGGGCTTGAGCAAACTTAGATTTTGAGGCCTATTTGGATAGATTTCGAGAAATCTCAAAAAAAACTGCAAAAAAAATTTATTTTATTTTTTTGAATAACTTTTAAACGGCTGTATCGATCAATTCCAAAAACTAATCAGCTCTCAACATCAAAAACCACGTCGATCACCACCAGTCCGGTCAAAATCGGTTGATTCGTTCTTGAGTTATCGAAGACGAAAGAAAACCCAAAAAAGCGTTCGGAATAACCTCAAAATTTTTTGTTCTATCAATTGAAACTTAAAGATTCTTCATGAAGCTTCAAAAACTGCGTCAAATGTCACCAACCGGTTTAAAAAAAATCGATTTATTCATTCTAAAGTTATCGCGATTTGAAAATTTAAAAAATAGTGTTTTATCAAATGCTATGAAATTTTTGAGAAGATATGAGTCAATACTTAGACTATGAGTCAATACTTAGACTATGAGTCAATACTTAGACTATGAGTCAATACTTAGCGGGAAGTTACAGGGATGACCTGATTTGAAGAAAGAAATGATTTGAACTAGTTAAGAACATGTTAACAAACTGAAAGAATTAGATGGAAGTAAATATGATATGTATTGAAAAATAACTTAAAACAAGCTTTAATTGTTCTAAAATCATATGCTAAGCTTTGAATATTTTCTATTTGCCAATGCTAAGAAAGCTGAGAAAGAATCTATCTATCGATTTTAATTGGAACCTTTTTCCAGGTCACCGTATCCAGGTACTGTGCCTTAATTTCAGTTAAAAATTTCAAATAACACAATAATGTAGATTTAAATACAGACGAACGCCCACCCCCCACAACTACTGCAACTGAAATCAAATTCAAAATAATAATTTATATTGCGGTATTATCAATAAAATGAAGGTTAGTTTTTAATAACCTTAAAAGATGTCAAATTTATTAATTATGCTTGAAAATTAATATCTGATACAGTAAATAAATAAACAAACAGATTGTAGCAATAAAATAAACGTTACCTATTTATTGAGTATGAAAGCATTCATTGCGTAAGCTATTAGTTTATATATTTACGACAATATCAATAATTTACGATCATATACAAGGTGGTGCAAAAGTGACGAACCTGTTTAAAAGTGAAACAACTCTTAATTAATTTTAATATTTTGATTTGCGATTTTTAAACCGCGAACCTGGCGGATTTCTGTGTTAGGTTATTTTTGTTTGTACTTGACTACAAAGGAAACTTTCTTGAAACGTCGAGCGTCTTAGGAAATAGTGTCAAGTAAGACACATATGAAAACTAACAAGAAATATCAAAAGAATACCTGCATTACACTTATTTTTGGTTGTGTGGATAACTAGTAGTTTTAATAAGACCTTGAATCAATTTTTGTCAATTTTGCGTTCTATTTACGACCTTGTCCACAAAGGAAATTATTTCTTAGCCAAGCCACAAAAGCATTCCAAGAGATGTACCCATCATAGACATAATTTCAGTTCAGACTTTTAGACCATCTTGTATAAACGTTTACAATTTTGTGATATAGATTTGAAATTGTGAGAATTCAATTTAATGGTTTAGGTATTCGCAATTTAAATTAAGCCATTGAGTACTGTATTTGATGATTTGAACTGAATAAGTAATATGTTCACACTAATACGAATCTACGTATTTGTTATAAGCACATACAATAAGTATGTGGAGAGGACAGTTTAAGTCTTTGTCCCTTTTGAAAATAGTTCTAGGTTTGGAATGTACCTGCCTATGGAATTTACGTAGGTTGGAAACACATTAAAATGATAGTTATATCGTGTGGTTATGTTGTATTACTAATACTCATTTTCTTTGTAAGATTAACAACATTCTCTATGCCTACCATAAATTCTAAAAATTATATTTTTTTGTCTTTTTACTTACTTTACTTTGCTTTTTTTTTTTAATTAGGTGGTATGATGATTAGGTGGTATAGAGCCTTTTATTAGAAGTTCACAAACCGATGCCCAAAAAGTTTATGTTGTCATCATTGTAGAACTATGTTAGTGCGTTTCTTAAGTTCTTGTGGCCAGAGAGTTTCAAGAAAAATTTTCGTTTAAGGGAGTTCTTTTTCAAAGGACTCGACATATTTTTAATTTCACAACATTCAAACTGAAATATTTCCGTTTTTTGTTTTTCTCAAAAGAATGATTATCGAATGACAACACACACACACATACTTCTCCAAATTAGTATCCATGCCTTCTCATAACCATGAAACGTAAAGATATGTTGAAAATTTCGATTTCGAAAATCGGACACATGACAGTTACTTAACCTATAGTGGGAAATTAACAATAATTTTAACTATGTAGCCAATCTCAATTAGAAAATTTCCCTAAAAAATCGTATTTCAGGGATAAGTACCACCAAGATAGTGAAGCCCTGGAGGGCTCGTTGGGAACATCTTTTTAAAGTAAATTTAGTTAAAATTAATTTCGACAAATGTGATTCGATTAAAATCCATGCGTTGATCAATTTTCATGCTTTTACTGTACGGTTTTAAATTTACTATCACGCTCTTGAGAAAATGTTGAGTTGATGGTGAAACTCTGACACTAACATTTCCCTTTAGTGCAAGATTGGGTAAGAAAAACATGGGGCGCATGCAGCAGTCGCACCAATTATTAGTACGCTACCTATTTTAGTTAGTTATACCTAAAAATATGGAATGTTAAAATTTTTTCTGGTTGTTTTTTCTCCCTTTTAAAGCTTTGTGAATGCATTGTCCTCCATTTCTGAGAAGGTTCAAATTTCCAATCTCTAGCTCATCGAAAAGAAAATTTAAAAAGTTAAGAAATTCCACTCGGACATTCAAAAGCAAGGTAATAAAAATCTGTTTAAAATGAAGGTATTCTTCAGATGCATTATTATACTTATATGATTGGGACAATATTGTGTATAAATTTTATAATGTATCACTTTATTTGAGCGTATATCAATAATAATGCAAAAATAATATTATTATATGTACACAATTTGATCCCTTTTGCGCAATCGAATAAATAAATTGTTTTATTTGACATCCAAATTTTATGAGTTTTCATAAAACGTTATTTATTTGTTGGTATAGGTGGGTACCTGCCAGCAAAGCGTATATAATATTAAATTATTTAGGAGTAAACATTGGATACAATAACCAACATAATAAATACATAAACATATATAGGTAGTATAAATATGAGCAAGCATAGCTAGATGTGGTAACAAACAGTGGTGGAAATAATCCTGTGAACGAAATTAATAACTTTCTGCCACAAGATTTTTTCTGAATTGATTGTACTGAATTATTTTCTTCAATTACTTGTTATTTAGCATTTAACCTGCCAGCACTCGCGTCATCGCTTAGTAATCTTTAGGCGTGTGATGGGCGATTTCAATTTTTTGCAATTTTTTTAAGGGGTACCCCTTGGAAAATATCGATAAAAACGCAAAAAAAAATTTTGTTTTGGAATTTGAGGAAACTCGGTGGAAGGGGTAATTTTGATCCAAAAGTATAATAATCAGATTAGTTTGATGATTGGATGCAGAGTTTCTGAGATATCGCAATATTTGGATCGATTTTAGTCCGTATCTCAAAAACTATTCGACTAGGCAACAAATGCACCCGATTTTTGTAAATTTTGGGTCAAAATTACTTCATATACTAAGTTTTATCAAAATTTTTAGTGCTGATCGTTCTTAGTGGGCGTGAATCTTCAGTTAGTTGATGTTAGATAAAATTTAATGATTTTTACCAACTGTTATTGTCAATTTTTCTACTTAAATAACATTTATTAAGAAATTACAAATTTTGTTTTTCTCCCCTCATGTAAATACCCCAATTTTGTAAAACACGCACTTGCTTTTAATGTTAATGATACAAAAACATCGTAAATGTCTTGAAATAATCATATTTGCTTTCGATTTTCGGAATAAAAACAAAATCTTTATATATGAAAGTTAACAACCTTGGTTCATAATATTATTATTATTTTACTCATAATTCATGACATACATACATAACGTATGCGTACATATGTTAAAATATTTCATTATTAAGTTTTAAGAAATATAGCTACTTACATAAGGTGGCTTGGATACATAAACGTTTTGGTGACGTCAGTGTTACGATTTATTTTGTAATGGTTTTGTTCTACCAGATAACGAAGAACCAAGTATTTTCGTTCTAGATACGGCAAATTTTAAACTATTGGGTATCAAAAATTATAAAACACCCGCTTTTTTTAAAATCACTGATGATCAGGGATGTAATATCGTTTGAACATTATTAGATAAGGTTATAGCACCTAGCTGTCAGCACATAATCAGTAAAAAATGTTTGTCCAACAGGAATCATAAAATTGAATACCTTCTGCTTAACACTCATATCTGGCAAGTATATTTAATTCACAAAGTGTAACAGTACTATTAACTTCTAAGACTTTTAAACTTTTTTTTGAAAGCTCTGCGTTCACAAATGAGCACGATAACGTCATATTTGAACTATCGATTTTGAAAACACCGATGCGCTGCACCGATGAGCTAAGTTACGACCTCAAACATGACATACTTAAGTATTTTTGCCTTCCAACATAGTGTCCAACAAATTTTATGCTGTGTTTTTTCAGACCGATAGCTTAAATATAACCTTATTGTGCTTATTTGAAAACGCAGCACTTTTGAAAAGAATCGCAGAGAGAAAATTTGGTAGACTCGCCAAAAGGAAGCCACTCACGAAGTATCAAGTACATATTAATCATTTAACAAAGCAGCCTTTCTGTCGCACGGTCTATTCTCAGTTTACCTTATAGTACTTGCTTAGTTTAAATGATTGAAAATTAGAATTTGGATATCATTTTAGTTTATAATTCAAACAAACATTTCCAAAAATAAATAAAAGAACATTAACCCTTTTCATTATCTAATATTCAAAATTCGTGACTATTGAATTGAATGAATATCAAGTTTGAATTTCTAAATAGAACCACAACCAATTTAGATATGCTTTATATTCAAAAGGTATATGCCTATTGTAAATATTCTTATTCTATGTTTGAAAATACATGAATTAGTAATATTACTACTGCTAGCATAACTATTCTAAATATAAAAGCTTTCTTATAAAATATAGAACTGACTTCAAAAAAATGTAATGTCGGTTTTTCGCTAGTTATAACCTGTTTAATATCGAGACCAGGCTTCCACATTCTTGAAACCTATACGAGCTAGGTTAATTTTGATCACAGATTTGAAAAGTATGACCCAAATTTAGTACGATTACATACTTGGTTTGTCAAAATTGGATAAAATTTAGATGAGATAGAGCAAAATTAATTTTTTTGGATTTTGGTGACGTCATAAAGTTAAAAAATTCTTTTTTTTGGTAATACAGGCAAATTTTATCCGACCTTATTGGAATTTTTTTTGAAACACACTAATTTTGGGTCATTCTTTTCAGCTGTGATGTCAATTTTTCGCTCGCTATCACTTATGTGCTTAATTCCGGGACCAACACTCCACATTCGGAAAACCTATTAGAGCTAGGTTAATTTTGATCACAGATTTGAAAAGTATGACCCAAATTTAGTACGATTACATACTTGGTTTGTCAAAATTGGATAAAATTTGGAGTTGATAGAGCAAAATTAAATTTTTTGGATTCTGAGGGCTGGTTCGGTTTATTATTTTTCGAGTGATATCTATGATTTGAGAATAAGATTAAATAAAAAGTAATGACGTTGATTAATGAATTTTGTTCTTAAATAAATATATTATTAAATAGATTTAAAAAGCATGAATAAAATTTAATTCATCGTAAGTTAACGTTATCTTTTGCATAGAAAATTATCTAAGTATTCTAGAGAGTCTTAATTACAGATTTTGTACTTATTTTGCAATATACAACAATAATATCGTATTTTAGTTGTTTGATTAAATATAACAATGACAATGATATAAAAACTGGTAACAAAACAACTTTTTGAAGACAAAAATTACTATTGTTTATTATATGGTTATAATAACATTCAAACTTAATAATTATGATTTAAAAGTTTTTACTGTTTTTTAGCCTGGCTACAAAAATCAACATTCGTTAATATTATAATTCAGTACCTTAATGCTGTCTAGGTGAATACACTTTTTGTAGTTCTATGTTTACGATTAAAGTTTAAAACATTAAATTTTAGTATATATAATGCTAAATGACTTTAGACGCTTTATAATTTCGCCAATTTACGATGCAATGCAAAAACTTTGAACATCATACCAGTAAAATTGTTAAATTTATCTAGTATAGAAAATGCACGAATACAAAATACAGAAAAGTAATCCTTTTTTCTGTAGGTGTTTTAATCAAAAATTCTTTGTACCCGACTGCGTTTCGCAAAGCAGTGGTAATGTGTTTCTCAGTATAAATATATATTTGTGTTTCTATGTGGAACTAGAATGATTTTATTTATCACCATCGATTTATTTTAAGGACTATAATAAATTTCTTGTAACAATTTTCTGTAGTTATCCTGATTAGAAAGAATTACTTCTTTTACAAGGCCAGTCCTTGAGGTAGATAAAATCATTTTTAAGGAATAGAAAGTTAAATTCTTAAATAGAACAACTGTTTAACACATATTATATAGCGAAAAAAGTTTTTGCGGCTATTACAGGACACTGGTTGGGCGGCAGGCATGCTGAACGCCTGGGCCTGGCAGTGTATCATGATTACTTTAGGAGCTGTTACAGTGGTGAGGAAGAGGAGACTATGTCTCATCTTCTCTGTCAATGCCAAGATCTTGCCATGAGGGGATGGATTTACTTGAGCCAGCCTCTCTTTGACGACCTCTCCAACTTAAAGTTCGTCGACATCAAAGCCCTCCTGCTATTCTTAAACAGCTCCAAATGGTTCATGAAGTAGAGACCGGGGATGGGCTAACCCTTTTTCGTTATCACAACGGACCCTATGGTTTAAGTGTATCCCACTGCAGGACAGCCACTCTAACCGAACCTAAACTATATAGCGAAATAACCTTTGTTTCCACCGGATATCCCTGAATACCAAATGAAGTTTATTTTAAGAACGATTTTGTAAATTAACATGAAACTACCTTTATTTTGCTTTCTTTAATTATAATTATTAGTAGAGGACATTCAAGTAAATTATGTAATAAAATACGATGAATAACAATCAAATAATAAATAGACGTTTGTAAAAACTTAGGATAATAAAAATTTTCGTAAATGATTTACAAAATAATATTTGTTCTTTAATACTTGATAAAATGTGAATGTACTAATAATTATATTATTCGTAATGTAATATATAAAATCCTAAATAAACATAATAATTATCAAGGGATCATACTTTGTATATCTATAATAAATACACAAATCTTACTCCACCGCACCGATGTATAAAAATATAGGTATATGCACTTCAAATTTATATCATTATGATTTACTAAATTATGAATAACTTTTTAAAAAAAGATCATTGCTGTCATCTTGAAAATCGAAACAAATAATTTTAACCTATAAGAAAAAAAAAAGATTATATTTTCTTTTAAATGGTTAACTGAATATTTTCTTTTCAGTATACCATTTAGAAGCACTTCAGAAATTGTGGTCAGTTTTTCACATCGCATATTTCCGTTCCTGTTCGTGTACTTCAGTAGTTTGATGGTTAATTATTTTTCCGCTAGATCCGTTTACGAATTTACTTGTATACATAGAAAAACTGTCATCATTTTTTTATATAGATATTTGTGATAATTATTAATAATTATTAATTAATGTTTATAATAAGTTTAATAAGTGGTAAGTAATGCTTGTTTAAATTTAATTATATTACAATTTTATTGTGCATAACCTATAAGTATACTTATTTTCTATATAAAATCATCATTTTAAATTTGCAAATATTTACAGTATAATTAATGAATATGATTATGCTTTTTTTGATTTTTGTTCTAAAATTAGTCCTTAATTCAAATTCGTGCTTAGTAAGATTATCAAACGATTGACACGAGTGCTGGCTGGATAATAATTATTATTATAATCAATACAGTTTATTTTCTTCGCTAGATGAGTATCTCTTAGCTGTGAAACCCAAGAAGATAGACTTTGAAATATTTTATTAGGAGTATGAAAAAAGAAAATACAATACAATAATTGAACAATAAATACAATTATTTATTGAATCAGAAAGTTTTTCGTCTGATTCTTAAACGCATATCCACGACTGCTTATAATTTTATTAAAAGGTATGGATTTATTAAAACAATGTTCGAAGAACAAGTAAATATTTATATAAATAATTAGGATTAAAACCAAAAGTATAAGGGTATAGGTATTGCCAATTATTATCTTTATTTACATTTAAATACTGACTACTTAGTTTATAATAATATATCATGAATAACATAATCTTCTAATATTTGTTTCAAACGTCACTGATCAGTTGTATCTATTATAATAGTTTAATACAACACAATAGAGTTATTATTGATTATTAGAAATCACACAGTTTGGACAATAAACTGATATACATAATAATATAATAATTTTGTATATTAATAACAAAGTATATTTGTTATAATCTTGAATGATTCCAACAAAGGTTTCCTTAGACATTTAAATAACCTAGATCAGAGGTGGCGAACCTTTATGTATCAAAGTATAATTTTTTCTAAATAATTGTTTAATGTGGCCATTGATGTGTCGTTAAATAATTTCGCCTTCGTGATTATTGGGAAAATGTTAATACTAAATATAATGAACGCAAAATTTTATTTTCTCCTCATTTTACAGAAACAAATTGATTGGTTTCTTCCAAGTTTGAAACAAGTGAAATTTTTAAAATTTTAAAAACCCCCAACAAATCCGATTTATTCGTAGTAAACCGATTTTTGGAAACTTAACTATAAAATATTCTCAATCAAGTTGGTTCGACCGTTAAACTTATACCACTCCTTAAATCAATATCAAAGTGATGGTCAAGGACATCAGATGAAATGAAAATGATACTTCTAGAGAGCTATCATTTTTTAGGGAAAATCTTTGGAAATATTTTAATTGGAATTGAACTATTTTAGTTGATTTGTTCTTTTGAATTATTGTTTTAAATTACCTAATTATTTTACCATTTCACTTTTCAAAATGAATTGAGCCAGGTTTTTTTAACCATTCATCGATTCTGAAACGATTTTGAAGATTTTTTAGTATTTTGAGCACGGAACTCTTAGCTTGCACTTAAAACATAGCTAAGAACATTTTCCGTTACATTACCTTTCAAATGAAACAAATAAAATGAAAATCGGTTTATCTGTTTAGGCGCGATGATGTCATCGACAGATACACACACAGACACGCCTTTTAACACGCCTTTTTTTTAGTTAAAAAACAGCATATTGTCGATTGACGTCTCTTCAAGGCATGATTTATATCTATCTATAGGAATTTGCAGGTTTTTGGGAGGTGGGATAAAGTTAACCTGGTTTCATATGTTTGAAAACTGTTTTGCGTAGTTTACGCCTTACAATGTATTCCTATTTCTGTCAGTAAAAAAGTAATATTATGAATTACTCTATTACTAATAATTCAAAATAATGATTCAAAAAATTATATATTGCAATTAATTTTTTTTTTTATTGTTTCAGTTCATAAAATGTGGAAGTGTAATCGTGTGGCTCCATTTTGTTATATGATGGTTCGATAACATTAAAAGTCGTCGTTTTGGTAAGTTTTAAATTTTCAATCTGTTACTTTTAAGATTTATTGTTATGTTATAACATTATCAGCTTTTACTTGATTATTTTTCGGTTTTTAAATACAGCCTTGGCATAAGTTGTTTGACCAGTCCTTGGTGTACTATATTACCTTTTACAATCCCCTGTGTGAAACATATAAGGAGCATACTAGGATCAGTCTAAACTAAAAATGAAAATAGATATGGACATGAACTTTTTTTAATATGTAAAAAGTGAATTTGGGTTCGTCGAAGATTTACATATAATTGAAAAATTGAAATCCGAAAAGCTAAAAAAAAAGATGCATATTAATTTGCTATGGAATAGTTTTTCTTTTGTGATCGGTTGTTTTTTTATTTTGTCCACAAGTATGCGTGATTTTGATGTCAAGTGTATAAAAAAGGATGGATAGCTTTATAAATGTTTTTTACTAAAGTAAATGATTAAAAACCAAACAAACTCTTTATGAAACTATAAACTATACAAAATAAAACAAAATTGAAAAATTAAATATCTCACAATGTTGACTGTTTTGTTTATAAAATTGTTAAAGAACATTCACATTAAAGCAAATTACTGTAATTATACTAAAATGATACATGAAAGAGGTTGGAACTTTATAATATACATAGTACCTATATATAGGATGCATAAAGCAAAGAATATACTGATGAGGTTTATTGCGGATAATGTTAATAATACTTCATTTCAGTTTTAAGATCTCCTGATATTATGTGTCTGTCGAGTAAATCATGGTCGATATTTTATTATTACATGTAATAGGTTTAGTAGAATATATATGTTGGTTAAAGGCCATTAAAACAAGGTGTTACCCTCTTATATACATATAACCTAAATTACATAATATACTTCTTACCTACAAAGTTATGTAAGGGAATATATATATATAAAAGAGTCAATATAATTTTATACGTATTAGCTTTGCTGGTACACAGCTCTCAAAAACGTACGCAATCGTATGAACGTTAATAAGTTACGATATTAATATATCAATATGAGAATCCAAAAAATTTAATTTTGCCCTATCAAATCCAAATTTGATCCAATTTTGATAAACCGAGAATGAAATCCTACTAAATTTGAGTCATTCTTTTCAAATTTGTGATCAAAATTAACCTAGCTTAAATAGGTTTCAAGAATGTGTCCTGGTATCAGAAATAAGCCCATAAGTGATAGTTAGCGAAAAAAGTGACATCACAGTTGAAAAAAATGACCCAAAATTAGTGAATTTCAAAAAAATTCTAATAAGATCGAATCAGATTTGTCTGTGTTGTCAAAAAAATCAAATTTTTTAACTTGATGACGTCATTAGAATAAAAAAAATTGAATTTTGCTCTATTACATTCAAACTTTTTCCAATTTTGATAAACCAAGTATGTAATTCTACTAAATTTGGGTCATATTTGTCAAATTTGTGATAAAAATTACCCTACCTCTAATAGGTTTCATAAATGAGGAGTCCTGGTCCCGGAATTAAGCACATTAGTGATAGCTAGGGAAAAATTGACATCGCAGCTGAAAAGAATGACCCAAAATCAGTGGTTTTCAAAAAAAAGTTCCAATGGGATCGGATAAGATTTGCCTGTGTTGTCAAAAAAATCAAATTATTATCTTTATGACATCATCAGAATCCAAAATTTTTATTTTTTCTCTGTCACATCCAAATTTTATCCAATTTTGACAAACGAAGAATGTTATCTTACTACATTTGGGTCATATTTTTCAAAATTAACCTAGCTCAAACAGGTTTCTAGAATGTGGAGTTTTGGTACCGGAATTAAGCTTAATTAAGGGTTGCAAAAAAAATTCGAATAAGATCGGATCAAATTTGACTGAGTTCTCAAAAAAGAATAATTTTTGTACTTTATGACGTCATCAGAATCTAAAAAAATTTAATTTTGCTCTATCACATTCTTATTTTATCCAATTTCGATGTAATCTTACTAAATTTGGGTCATACTTTTAAAATCTGTGATCAAAATTTTCCTAGCTCTTATATAAAAGGTTTCCAGAATGTGGAATCCTTGCCTGTGTTATCTAAAAAAAAAAAAATTACATAAATTTGTGTTTTTAAGCAAAAAAAAGCACTCTATTTATTTTAATATTGATCATTAATTCGTCTATTTTCACAGTACATATTTTTGAGATGTTCTGTTGGTATAATTCATCTCATTTACGATATTTGTAAACTTTATTTCATACAAACCTATTAGACCTATCAATTTATATTGGTTATGCGACATTCAGACAAACAGTAATATAACTAACACTGAACCATATAACCAATTACTTTTAATTAAAAGTTTTGTTCAACTAATGTGTGTGTATGTATGTATGTGTGTATTTTCTTACCGTCGGGTTTCAATATTATCTTTAGTTAGTTGAACTTTCTATTCACCTTGTTGACATGGAAAGAACTTTCTTAATAGAAAAAAATATTTTGTATTTGTATTTTATTAATTATTACATATTTCTGATGTTATCAGAACCGTAGAGTTTTTTTTCTTCTGTTTGATAAATAATACCAAAGAAAATATTATTTGATATTTTGAGTTATTAATGAATTAAGTTTTTGTGAAAACATTTTTTTGGCATTTCGAGGATTTTTCATGTATGAGGCAAGAAGTGCGTTTGTTAAATGTCGTTCATCATTAGCTTTTATCCGTATAATACTCACAAAGAGATTTTCGTTAGAAGCAGCGAAATAAACTATAATCCATTCTTTGTACTGTAAAGTCAGAAGTTATATGCAATTTTACGAGCGCAATTAGAATATATGAAATATTCATGAACTCATTCACATTTACTACACTCTCAAATATATTGTAACGAAATTGTAATTGCGTTTCTATCGAATGTATGTACATCCGATAGATTCGGCTTTGCCTTGTAGACAAATATTACCTAATACCATTATAATTGCGGATTGTAATACAGCCTTATCCTTAACTTAAGGCGTCAAACAATTAACATGACCAGTGAAATCACCTACCTCATCTAAGCTTGGTTAAACGTATAGATTCCATTCTATTAATAGCGCTCCATTTTTTGCTCCCTCTATATCAATGAACAAAAATAAGTTTCGGTCAAAGTTTGTAGTGAATTTTATCCTCAAAAACTTTTACCATTTAGCTTCTTTCGTTAGATCCCTTGGGGAAACCCTAAGATGATTAGAGTTTTGCGATACAGCCAACTCTCCCTTATGTTTATAATATTTTTTACTTTAGCGGATTTTATTGTTTTGTTCAATTGCAAAATTTTTGTTGGTATACGTATTTGAATAAAACATATTTGGAATAAAAACACAGCGATATTTACCGTTCATTAAACATTTTGAAAACTTTACAGATGCGTCCTTTTGAGGTTCTTTGCTGGGTAATTAGAGAGATGGAGAAGGTTCTCAATTCTACTTTTTTTTATCTTTGTTATCTCAGAATAAAAATTCAAATTAATTCGTATACTTCAGATTCACTAAAAAACACAAAATAAAAAAAACTTTTAACAAAAAAAGCCTATTTAAAAAAAAAATATTCCAAAATCAATTAATATGCACTAAAGAGTAAAAAAATTACGATAATATAATGTAGTTACAATTATTATTATTTTTGGAGTCGGTGTCAGTTAAGTTAACGTAGCAAACTGTTCTGTCTCAGTTGTTTACTTGGCTGACACTGACTCCAAAAATAACAATAGTTGTAACTACTATTAATTTGTTTTGAATTTTTTTTTTTTTTTTTTTTGAATTCGCTTACGTAACTTACTTCACTATCCCATTAAGCATAAAATTTTGACTTTACGTGATATTCATTAGATATATTAAAAGTGAATGTATGAGATAATATCTTTTGTTTGTAATTTTCATAGAAACAAAGTTTAGTAAGTACATAAAAACAAAATAATAAAATAATCATCTTAATCATTTCATTATTATTCTACTAGATTGTATTTAAAGTTCATTGGATAATTACACTGGTAATAATATCACATTAAACATTATGATCGTATTTTAATGATACGATGAATTACCAACCATACACATACCACACATATATACATACATACATACGTAGATAGGACACGTTGAATTGCACAAGATTTACCCTAATATGGTACATGTTCGGTACTATCGAGTTTGGAAATACTGAATCGAAATGAAATTGTTATATATACGAAAGTACTGGAGACACAGAAATATTCACAATTGTCATTGTGTGTATGTTTTTACTAGCAGAGACCCCCTCCTCCGCTATGCTGGACAAGCTCTTCTATTAGAAAGACTATCACGTTATAGCCCTCACTTCTCCTCCCCTTTGTTCAAAATTTTATGAATTTTAATTTTTCGGAAATAAAGTTTTGCCCATACTCGCTGACATTGTAACTTTCTATAGTTCCAATCATTAAATTAACCTGATTTTTATACTTTTTGGATTAAAATTACCCCTTCCACTGAGTTTCATCAAATTCCAAAATTTTTTTTGCATTTTTCTCGATTTTTCCCTTAAAAAAATTGCAAAAAATAAATTTTTTTTATCTTCAATTTCGATAAAACTCAGTCTAAAAGGTAATTTTGACCCAAAAAGTAAAAAAATTGGGTGCATTTGTTGACTGGTCGAAAAGTTTTTTAGATATGGATTAAAATCGATCTAAATATTGCGATATCTCAGAAACTTTGCATTCAATTATTTAATTAACCTGATTTTATACTTTTTGGATCAAAATTTCCCCATACACCGAGTCCAAAACAAAATTTTTTTTTGCGTTTTTTTCTATTTTTACAAAGGGGTAACCCTTTAAAAAAATTGCAAAAAATCGAAATAATTTTTTATCCCAAATTTCGATGAAACTCAGTATATAAGGTAATTATTACCCAAAAACAACAAAAATGGGGTGTATTTGATGACTGGTCAAATAGTTTTTGAGGTACGTACTAAAATCTATCTAAATGCAGCGGTATCTCAGACTCTACCCACCCGTTTCGCTGGGCAATATTAATTTGAATTTTCGGACCAATTTCATTTACTTTTTCTTATTAGTAAGTTAACATTTACTATCAGATAAAATTTTTGAATAACAGCGTACAAATTTAGGTTCAAATTTAATAAACGGGCTAAAGGTGGTAAGTTAAAACTAAGGTGGTAGGTATATAAAGTAAATGTTATCTCTACGAAAATAAATGTGATTAATTTAGTGTAGTTGTGTGAACTCGTAAAACAACTGCTATGTAATAAATGTAATGAATATAATACTAAAGATTATATTATATTATATAGAAAATTTTGTGATTTAAACCTATAACCAAATTTTATATTTGATTTATTACGTAACATTTTAAACTAATAAATTTATTTTAAACAAATGTATTTGTTGGTTTTGCTATATAATAATTAATGATTATATCAATATAATATATAACATGTTGTGTACTAGGTTATAGTAATTTTATTGAGATTAGTTTAATATCAAGCCAAAATATACCAATCATACCTGTGTCTTACGTTCATTTGAGGGTGTATATAATCCTTATCTTTCAAGCAAGGAAACTAATTTTTACTTTTTATAACAAGTGAAATTTACAAAATTATGAAAATCCCCGCCAAATTGAACCCTAAACTCGCACTTGAAACATAGATAGGAGAACTCTTCGTAAAATTACCTTTCAAATGAAACCAAAAAAATTAAAATCGATTCATCCGTTCTATCGAATTTGGAGATAAAAATTGTTAACTATGAAAAAATTGTTAAAATAACATTTGTTTTGGAATTTGATTAAACTCGGCGGATGGGGTAATTTTGATCGAAAAAGTATAAATATCAGGTTAATTTAATGATAGGATGAAAAGTTTCTGAGATATCGCAATATTTGGATCGATTTTAATCCGTATCTCAAAAACTTTTCGACAAGTCAACAAATGCAACAAATGTTTGTAATTTTCGGGTCAAAATTACCTTATATACTGAGTTTTATCGAAATTGAAGATAAAAACAAAAAATTTCGATTTTTTGTAATTTACCATTATTTTTTTTGGGTACCATTCAAAAGCCCTCCAACTTATTAATTTTGTCTCAATTATTTTTAAATGATAATTATGCTAGTCCATTTGCTCTCGTGAGCCTTCAAAGAGTAGAAAGCATACTTTTAAACAATTCATATCTTTGACAAAATACCACATAAAAACACAAAGTTAAAATTAATTATAAATTTTTTTTTAAAATAATTTTATAAATTTAAAAAAAAAATCAGTGAATATTACAACGTTTTCCCATTTCATGATAAAACGAATGAAAGAGAACATAAAAAAAACTTTTATCAAAAAGAAAACCGACTTCAAAGAAAAACTTTTGAAAAACAAAATAATATGCACTACAAAGTAAAAAAATACAGATAATATAAAAATAATAAGTTAAAATTGTTGTTATTTTCGGAGTCGGGTGTCAGCCAATGAAACAACTGTGACAGAACAGTTTGCTACATTAGCTTGGCTGACACCGACTCCAAAAATAACAATAATTTTAACTATATTATATTATCGTTATTTTTTTACTTTTTAGTGCATATTAATTGGTTTTGGAAAAGTTTTTCTTTCGAAGTTTGTTTTTTTTTTGTAATTTTTTGTGAATCTGAAGGACACTAACTAATTTGCCACTAAAAAAAGAATCATCAAAATTGGTTCATCCAGTCGAAAGTTCTGAGGTAACAAATATAATAAAAAAAATACAGTCGCATTGAGAACCTTCCTTTTTTTGTTTGAAGTCGGTTAAAAATATAGATATGAATTAAGTATTTTAATTTATGCATGAAAAAACATTTTTAATCTATAATAAATACACATAAAAAGTACTACCATGAATTTAGTACTTGAACAAATGTTCCTAAATTAATTCCACATTATTTTAATTCTTAATGACATTTTTTTTTAATTATTCTATTTAAATGAAATATATGTATATTTACTCTCCCTTCAATTTTAGTCATTGTTTTTCATTTCAAACAATATTTCACTGTTAAATCATTATTTACAAATATTAACATATTTATAAAGAATTAGTTGAAATTTAATCAGTAATTAATCATTTTTTTTGTTAATTTCAACATAATTACTCTTATATTTGTAGTATGAGTTCATTTATTTTGAAAAGCACAGTTAATTTTACAAAAGCAATGACCTTTTTTTTATTGCTTCCACTTTCTAGTAAACGAAGTCTAGGCCATGGCACTAACAAGAGTACTTCATAAAATATTTAAAACATTTAAGTAAAAAATATTTGTTGAAGTGAAAACTTCTATAGGCGCGTTAGACGATTTTAAGTAAGAAACATTCTTATAAATTCGCGCCATCAATCCTAAAACATCAACATCATCATGAACATGTTTTTCCCAGGCATATTTATAGTATACTCATAATATGCCAACAGTACAGTGGCCTAGTCGCAGAGCAGTGGACTTCGACGAAGCGTGGCCAAAAAAGCCATTTAACATTACAATTTTCCATCATATTTCTATTATATTCATAAGAGGTTTGCACTGACTCTGCGATTTTCAGGCAAATATAATATTTGTCAAGAAAATTAATTTCATGGAACCTTCTATGGAACAGAGATAATAAGAAGATTGTTAAAATTTTGAAGGTTCTAAGACTACTAAATTGTAATATTTTTAACATTTTTGATAACCACTACTAAAATTAAATCTTTTTTCCGAAAAAACTGGTCTACAGACCAATTTATTGGAATACAACAACAATGGTGTTTTGAAATTTTGTTCTACTACATATTAACTTTTCTGTTGTGAAAATAGCTATTATGAATTAGGAGCTCCAAAAAAAGTCGTTGAATTTACTAAAGCTGCTCATTTGAGGATTGGTTATAGTAGTTGTGTACACACACATACGTTATCATTTCCGTGGTATTTTAATTCTCATAGTGGTCAAACTTATAACACGCCCTTTTTTTTAGTTCGGGGGTTAAAAAAGATTATTTCACACTGAATAATTTTTATAAGGTATTAAATATTAATTGGAAAAAATTATGGTGAACACTCTATGACTATGGGGAATAAAAAATGTATTATCGTTGGAAATTTATCTTAAAAGTTAAACAATTGTTTATTCAGAAAATTGTCTGGAGTATTTGTTTTCATTGTAAGCTAAAAAAAAAAGTTTAAATAATTGGCGTAAAATTTTTAGCTTCATGGAACCCTTCTTATAAATTTATTTAACAAGATCACATCAAAGAGTTTATATTATATTAAGAAGGGTTCCACTAAGGAAAAAATGAAACTTCCAGACAATTTTCTCTGAATAAAAAATTGTCTATCTTGTTGAAAAATTAACCTTAAGACATATTTCCAAGAATATTAAATTATTTAGAGTCTTCAATTCTTTAGAGCATTCACCTTAATCGAGTATCTGTATGTAATTGAAACAGATAATTTTCAATTTTAATTGAAATATTTTATATCATATAAAAATAGTTGTTAAAAGTTGAAAATTTTTACGATTTATCATTGATATTTTTTCAAAAACATTACCGAGTTTAAATTAAATAAAATAAAAAAATTTTTTATTACAATAAGAAAAAATTTGACATAGAAAACTTGTTGTTTTCCATAAAAAAGTATCCTAAATACACAATATTATAACGATCATAAAACTTAACCGAAAATCTCTGAAAATCATATAATAACAAATAAACAAAGAAATTTATTGGGTTGGTTGATGATAGCCTTACGAAATTTTTTTAACAGACAATAAAAGAATATGAAATATCATAAAAATATTTTTATGTATATTCTCGCACTAGTAAAACTCATATTCTATGAATTTTCTAATGAAAATTTATTTTTATTTCTGAAGCAATTTTTTTATTTTACTAAATATTAATACGATAGTATTTTTATTTAGATGGACACATATTAAATATAATTGAGAAATGTATTTTGGATTCATTGACCACATTACATTTATTCAATCGTTGATCAAAAAATGTTTACTGCTAGTAATAATATGTGTTGTCCAGAGCCGAGAAGTGAGAGGGACGTGTATATTATTCCGACTGCTAGTTATCAATTTATATAGTTTCTATAACTGAAAGTTTTCTATTATCCCGTCTCGTTTCTAACCTTGAATATTTGCTTGAAAATGTACAATTTATAAAAAATTATTCTGCTTAAAGTAGTTTAAAGTTAGAAAAATCCTAAGATTATAGGTACCGAAATTTTCCATTTTTAACTCCCAAAATAAAAATGGTGTGTTATAAGTTTGACGGCCATATGTGTGTGTCTGTCCGTGGCATCGTAGATCTAAACGGATGAACCAATTTTGATTTAATGGAGAGTGATTTAATGGAGAGTGATTTGAAAGGTAACGTGCGAGCTAAGGGTTCCGTATCCGAAAAATTTGTCGGGGATTTCTTAAATTATGTAAATTTTTCTTATGAGATTAGTAATTTTTAAAAGATTTAATTCTAGTGATTGGTAGAAAATTACCAACTCCCCGTCGAACTATTTATCCTATCGCAACGAAATATGGATTCTTATTATTTCCTTGACTTGTTGGGGTATCGTCTCGTTTTGAAATCTCGAATGCAAAAAAAAAAACTTAAGACTGAAGAAATTCGACTCTTTAGACTGAAAGTTCTTGGAATAATTTTCGGTTGTATTATTACTTACTGCAAGATATAAATTCCGTATACATACTAACCTCAGCAATCAAAAGAACGTTTAAACCATTAAGTAATGTTTGAATTTTTACAGAATTACAAGATGTCGTAACAAGTAATCCCATTTTATGTTTCAAACTACGAAGATTCGCTACACTCAAATCTGTGGTCTGTATCTGCAGACATTTGATAACTAAATAACTATTATTACCAATGATATACAGAATGATTTAAAAAAACTTTCCAATGAAATGATATTTTATGTTTCTAAACAGCAAAGGGAAAAATTTTCATTTCAAAACTAGAACTTGGTATACGTATCTATTGCTTAAAAACTTGCATCATCCCTTTGAAGTTCAAATCGTACCAAAAATTATTTTGCCACAAATTTGTATAATCCAATCGAAAGCTAGTTTATTTTTCTTGAAAATGACCTGTAGAAAATTCCTGTACGAGCTTTGTGGATCAAGGTAGGTATTGGTTATCCAACAACATTTAAAAAAATCATTCGGTACAGTATTGGCAATTTTATGTGATTTTTTCATGTGAGCAAACTTTTTTTATCGCTCATAAAATTTAATATCTGGTTTTACAGCTATATTCAACATATTATATATTTAACGTAACATAATGATATAATTTATTTAATGTGGAAAATCGTGTAAAAAATATTAATTATTTAAAATTGTATCATATTGAATTTGAAAGAGGTGCAATACTTGAATTGTTCAGTTCCAGTTGCCAAGTCTATTATTTTATTAAAACATTTGCTAACACTAAGTCCTAGTATACTTTTTGTTTAATTTACATCTTGGCATCGTACACGTCCCACGAGTATGAAAATATTATGTATGTATACATTAATAAATGTGTCCCAGAAAGAGAGGTGTTATAGGCATGTTTCTGGCTATAAGTTGATTTATCCTAATTTGAGGAATGGTTATTTAAAAAAAAAAAATTTTTCATTTAACATGCTTTTTGAATTTCTTTATATTTGGTAGAAAATATACAGAATTTCATTAAAAAGTCATTAACGAACTCTTGTAGAATAAATTATACAATTAGAATGATAATAAACATGAACCAACAACAACTGGCTGATAACAATTAAAAGTAAATTTCAGAAAATAAAATTTTAAAATAATAATGTTTGTAATTGTTTATGCATAAAATTCATGCAATATATTTATTTTATATAATTTGCTATGAATAATATTTTCCTGTATAGGTATATTAGAGGGAGAGCCAGTAACCAATTTTAGGTGGTCATTTCAAAAGTCACGAAAATTTTCATAGTAAAACCTCAATACCTACAGATGCTGAAAAGCTTCTGGCAACCCTGTGTGCCGGGGGGTGGACTAACATAAATTTTTAAGGAGAGTAAGAAATAATACTTATTCTTGTTAATTATAAGCCATAAAATTTTAGGAAATTACTTTCGACAGTATTTTTACTTCATAGAATTTTTGCCAGAGCAGTTCCCTCCTAATTGTTGACAGAATACGCTATAAATATTTATGAAAAAAAATCCAATTTGGTCATTTCATCAGTCTTGAAATTTTAACAGAATAAATAAAATAAATTAATACTACATAATATCTAATGCCAGAACGAAATTCCATCACCAACAGTTTGCCAGTGCGAAAAACGTGTCCGTGCGAGTGCGAGCAATGCATATGGAAATCTGTGAGTTAGAGTGAGAGCGCTTATTGGGCATTGTTGCATACGATTCAACATCTCAGTAGTCATTTACGAACATTTACGAATGGTTACGAATGTTCGTGACTTTTGAAATGACCACCTAAAATTGGTCACTGGCTCTTGGTCTATATGTACAAATTCATGTATAAATTGTTTATATTCATATGCATGGACGAATTTTATGGAAAGGATGTCTGTCTATATGATACGCTGTTGTATGGTATCTGCAAGAAGCAAAATAAACAAACATTTATGTTTAACTGCAAATAAAATAACTAGCTACATGCTAAAGTTGCTTGTAATTCTTTTTTAACATTTATTGTAATTTGCATATTATTTCAAAACTCCCACGTGAAAAAGTCTAAATAAATTCACATTCGTTTAGAAGCATGAAAATTCCAACCTTTAATATTTGCTTATCAAAAGTGTATGAATTAAATAGTCGGATTTTTATGTACAAATTTTTATAAAATTTTTAAAAAATTTACACAAATATGATTCAAATATTTTCAAAAGTGTTTCAAGTCACACTCACCTACAACTTTCTACCAATTTTCAGAACTAAACAAATGTGACAAAAGCAACTAAATTTCCAAGCCATATTTCAAGTGACAAACGATGGCAATAGACATCTACATAACAAGACGCTGAGTGGGTCCCCATGAATAACAAATACTCGACCGACTCGAAACGCTTCGACAGAAAATTACGAAATTATTTTTGTATCATATTGCCATTGAACGCACGACAGCGAACTCACGTACCTACATATACAGATACACACATACTTATTCTTCAAAATGATGTTAATTCCTTGTCCTAAACATGAAACGTGAAGATGATTTCGAAAATCGAATCCATTACAATTACTTCCTATACTGGGACTTCCTATATTCGCTTTAAGTTATGTATTTTTGACTTGAAACACAAATCAAAATTAATCGATTGACGTGGATGGGTTTCGACCTGATGAGCATCCACTGTACCCACAAGAGTACACAGTATCGGTCAGCACCCCTCACTTTTTGTCTGTAAAGCCCCCCCCCCCCCCCCCCAAACGCAAGAAGGAAAATAGTTACAAAAAAAATATGTCGTAATCAGAAGTTTTTCAAGGCAATTTATCGAATAATATTATATCAAGTGTAAAACATAAGATAAAATATATCAAACTGTATGATCTTTTATACTTTAGTGAAGCCATATCGTGTGGATTTTCGACAAACAAGAAATGCATCAAACGCAGCTCTAGTTTAATTGTAAAACCGATTAAAATAAACATTTAAAAACCATGTCGCATATGATTAATAATATATTATTAATATATTTATTTATAATTTAATTATTTATATATTTATTTATAATATATTATTAACAAATATTAATATATTTATGTTTTAATTCAATTATTTTATTTTCTCAATCAATGTGGCGCCGTGAAATAAGCCTTTTTATATTGATTATTAACTATGTTATGATACAAAAAGAAAATAACCGATATCCGAAAGAGTAAACTTTTATTCGTTAGCATCCTGAATAAATTTTTAATAATGTTATCGAAAAGTTATAACAAAAATGTAGGTCACACAACAATTATGTGTTCGATTCGAAAAACGTAAAATATTTGTGTATATTTATTCAAGTTATATTGAATTTTACAATATTTATCCAATCCGAAAATAAAGAAAGGAATAATTATGTAAATATTTTCGATGCACAGGTAATATTTAACTACTTCCAAGCAAATATGCAAACTTTGCATTTTTCTTTATTACTCATTTCAACTTTATTAAACTCTCCTTCCGACACTTGCATAGAATTCCTCTTAGAAGTGCATAACTTTACACGAAAATAAACACAAAATGGATAAATGGCTATTAATGTAAAATTGATGTTGACTTATTTTAATCGAAATATACAGTGACCCTTATATTCTATTTCTATTTGAAATAGAGCGCTAAAAATCACTTTTGTGGAAATCTAATGAAAATATAATATTACTAGCAGGTACCCGCCTTCACTTATCCTTCCTTTTGTTCAAAATTTTATGGATTTTAATTTTTCGGTGGGGATCTCTAATTTTTTTGAAAATGAAGTTTTGCCCATGATACACGCTGACATTGTAACTTTCTTTAGGTCCAATCGTAAAATTATTCCAAAACTAAAAAAAAATTTTTTCTCCGAATTTCTCAATTTTTTCAAAGGGGTACCCCCTTTGGCAAAGCAAAAATTGGCTTAAAGATGGCAAAAATCGGTTGTATTTGTTGACTGGTCGAATATTTTCTGAGATACGGACTAAAATGGATACAAATATTGCTATATCTCAGAAACTCTGCATCCAATCATTATCATTATTAACCGAGTTTCATCAAATTTCAAAACAAAATTTTTTTTCGTAGTGCTTTAACCGTGGATAGAAACATTCTAGAGAATATTTCCCTTTCTTTTATTTATAGGCCAGTTTTCTATAGATATGATACAAATCAAATATTAAAGAAAATTCGAGAAATACAAATTAATTATTTTCGAAATTTACGATTTATATTCAACAGAATAATAGACAGGCTAGAAAACTTTAATAAAACGTCAGAAAATTTTTCTTTCCTAATCTCAATTGATATTAAAATTGAAGAAAAGCTTAATGTTAAGTAGAATAAATAGAACAAACTATAAGAAGCATATAAATTACATTTTAATTATTGACACAACAAAAATATCGAATGAAGTGGTAATAAGCAGCACGAGCTAACGAAGGTTTTTTTTTTCTTTTCTGAAGACATAAAATTATATATAAATAATGATCCCTTTGCCCCTAACTAATTTCAAGTTAAAGAAATTATTCATCCTATTCAAACAAAATAATTCTGTGTACACAAATAAAACGCACTCACTACTCACTGCTTGCTACACGATGAGAAACGGAAACAAGTATGAAGCAAGTAAGCAATATATATAATATATATATACAAATATTATGTTATTATGTAGGGTAAATTAGGAAATAACGATGAATTTGATAAGAACGGTCACGAATATTAAAATCATAATATCCTTTACATAAAATATATCTGCAAATATATCAAAATATAATTTGAATAAAATTATTAAATTATAAAATAATTCAGTTAATGTCAATCAGTCTTAAGCTGGGACGTAACAGATATTACTCTACGTTTTTTTTTTTATAGAATATTAAACTAAGATATATAAAACGCGATGGTCAAAAACTTGCGATAGGATGAATGAGAGAGAAGACTGCCAGTGAGTTCTCCTGTGTCCTTGTCATAATCATATGTACATATATACTTACAAGCAGATATCCGCCCGCTCTACTGGGCAATTTCTCCTTTTTAAAACTATCACTTATCCTCCCTTTTATTCACAATTTTGTGGATTTTTTTCTTTCAGTGGGGAACTCTTACTTTTTTAAAAAAGAAGTTTTACCCATGATACTCGCTGACATTACAACTTTCTATCTACCCCATCCTCCGAGTTTCATCAAATTCTAAAACAAAATTTTTTCGATTTTCTCGATTTTTTTCAAAGGATACCCCTTAAAAAAATTGCAAAAAAAATTTTTTTTATCTCCAATTTCGATAAAACTTAGTATATGAGGTAATTTTGACCCAGAAAGTACAAAAATCGGGTGCATTTGACTGACTTTTTCAAAAGTCTTTTTAGTGCTCATCTACAGTGGCAGAAAACCCACACGCAAATTTATATATATATAGTCCCAGTCCCTATAACCTACCGAAATTTTGTTCCATCGTGAATGATCAGAGTAAGTGAATGGCCAGAACTGATTTTTGAATAATTTTGATGATGTGAATTGAATATACCCATCCACCAGACACAAAGAGAAAATTTGGACTGGTGAACTTGTATTCTTCTTAATCTAACTGCCCTTATTTACCTTAAAAGTAAATAAATTTGTTACAACAATTTTCAAGGAGTAGTATAATTTGTTATATAGATAAATAAGAGGCAGTACAGTCAAATGGACGGTATAAATATACTCCACAGCTTAAATTAATTCTTTTAGAAATACGAATGGATGTAATTTTGTTGATCAAGTTGGTTCATTGTAACCCTCAAGCACATAGGACTTTTCAAAGACTGTGAATAATATACATCGAATACTAATGATATTGAAAGGTCGAAATATTATGAACCAAATATAAAAGCCTTTGTTTGCTTGTGATATAAGCATTAAATGTAGGGCATATAAGGACATCATAAGTTTTGTCTAATAGATCGTAAGAAATTGATGATTGAATTTGCTCGTATTGTTCAGTTCTAATTCGTTGAATATTGTAAAGTTGAACTCGAATTAAGGGTATTTTTTAAGAAAAAACCACGCTTTTATTAGCACATGTTACAAATAATAAGGTTGAAATAGGAAACTAGGGAAAAAGTAGAATCAGAATTAAGGATGAAATCTTTCAAATTGGAATTATGGAATGGATACCGTAAAGTCCACAGAAGATATTGAAAAGTCTGTAAATAAATACTTCATAAGACCATTTAATCTATGAATATTTTAAAATGGATTTTTCGATATGTTGACACGTTAAAAACTTATCAATTTGTGTAATAAGATTTTTTTGTTCATCGTATCGAATGAACTTTAGACAAATTTGTTAAAAGGATACTAATCCAAGTGTCTCAAAACATTACAATTTAAGTTAAAGCTAATGATTTAGCAAAGACCACCCCTATTTGAGATCACTCTTCCACTTTTCTCTATGTTGAGCTGATATGATAAGTTTTGACCAGCTGCTCCTGACAAAACCAACCGAATTGTCCTCCCATTGTTTGTATTGGAGTCCCCCTTTCCTCGTGTGATTATAATGGATTTTGCCCATCGACTTTGGCTTCCCAAAAAATTAAATACAAACCATCGCCACGAGTTAGAAGCCTCACCAAACGTCTGTGACCTTTGTTTTTTATAATACTTTGTTGCGAAGAGAATCATTACGACATATAAAATGAATTGTAATTTTAAAAAAAAATGTCATTTCGTAGAGCAAGGACTCCGCTTTCTTAACTACATTAAATTTAGATTTTTTGGAAAACTATATACTAGATAGCGATAACAGAACTTAAAATATAGAAGCAAAGCCCGTATCTAATTTCAATTTATTGGGTTATTAAATTTTTTATACAATTCATCATCTTCGAGTCGATATAATATAAGGCAAAAATCAAAATTTAACCATTATATTTCGTCTCTTTCTTAAAACAAATCTCACTGGTATCGTGTGTTCAAAAAAAGAAAAGTAAAACAAAATAACCAGGGTAATAAATTCGAATATTTTTAATATAAGTACAAAAGAAATAAAGAAATGAAATAAATGGTATTATAAAATAAATAATTTTATTAAAAATATACTTACAATCAAGAATAAAAAAAAAAATGAAAGAAAATTACATTTAACAATAACAAAAAATCATACCTATAATAATAATAATAATAATACAAACAATAAAATACAAAATATACTCAGAAATAAAAATAAAAAAAGTCTTAGAAGAAACACTCATCTCACCTCTGCATATATTTTTGAAGCGCATTTAAAATTTTCATTCAATCGAAGACAGAAATCTTAGTCATTGATTAAAACAGAATAAATGGGAAATAAGCATAAAAAATAGATTTTTGTCTTTAATTTCTGCCCAATTTATTTGTTTAAAATAGAATTTGATTACCAGGCTACGAATCCAAGTTTAATTTAAACTATTTGGAATTTAAAGTTTTGTTATATGGAATTTTTGAAATGATAAGACCACCCCTTTATAGTCACAAAATTTGAGTTTTATCATGTTCGAAGGTTAGAATCTGATATACACTTATAAAAACTAAACAATGTATTTCAAATAATTTATATTCTGGAGGACACTTGAGAATTGATAGACACCAAAAATGAGGAAGCAGCATCGAGCCTCGGGATAATACTTCTTCTAAATGCGTTAAGTATCGATTTTTTATGTTGAATACTTTTCTGTAATCAATTATCCGCCATCTTTCACTTAATTCCATAAAAACATTTAGATCTTACAAAAGACTCTTACATTATTATTTTGTCAAATTAATTAAAATGTAAAACCAATTGGCTTGAATAAAATATACCAAAGTTTATAAGTATAAATATTATATACACCATGCGCAAATCAGGAATATATATCCATGAATAATTTCGTACTGGTTTGTGTGCAATTAGAAGTCCTGTTATTATTACAAAAGCAGTATAGACAAATAAATCTTATATGAATACTAGCGGGATACCCGCCCACTTCACTGAGCTTAAAAGTAATAATCATAGCCTCCACCTCTCTTGATATCACTTATTCTGCTACCATAGCACTCGCAGGGATTGTTTTACACAGCTAAAAGGTATGCACAGTATATCAGAAAAGATGGCTATGGATTGTTTGACATTTACTATTTTAAGTTTTTACAGAAATCTGTAATTTATGGTTCAAAATGATTATTATAGGTGGAGCAGTAAAATGTCAGAATAAATTTAATTTTTTTAATAATTAAAAAAAAAATATATTTTTATAAATTATATCTCATGTGTTATTCTGATGTATGAACTATATTGTTGTAAAGTTTCATTCAAATTCATTCAATTGTTTTTACGTGAAAGCGTAACAAACAAACATCTTTACTTTCATATTTATAATATATAGGGATATGAATATGGATTTTCGTCAGTATGGTAATATAAATGTTGATGAGTTCCGCCATTGTTTAAGGTTCCATCCATTTTATATGGTCTAGTGCATAGAGGTGAAAAAATATGTTAGAATGGAAAAATTAAAATCGTTAAAGGATTTCAGAAAGATCGAAACAATGTTCATGTACAGTGATATTTTTTTTTGTATCATAGAAAAGAGTATTGTTGAAGAAAATTGTTGTTATCTTTGCTACTTTTTCATACAACATTATGCTTAATAATATAATATTTAGTATAAAATTATGGTGGTACCGAATATCGTCCACCATTCGTATTAAATTTCGTTTAATGATTTCATTCTCCCTCTTTTATTTTTCTTAATACTGAAAAATATACAAACATACACACACACACAAATGATATGCTTATGTATTGTTGTAATGTGCTTTTTAATGCTACAATTTTATAACTTTATGTTTTTATTGTAAGTACGTGATTACAACATTCGAGACACAACCAACTTAAGCGAACAATGACTACGCAATATGAGAAGGCTGTTAAGGTTAATCATAAGTTTGAGAATCTCATCATTTCGGGAATCCAAAACCATTTCGGTAGAGGTCTCCGGAAAAGAAACATTTTTCTATAAATTGTAAATTGATCGGGCCGAGAATGAAAAAATAAAAGACAATTATCGCCTCAGGTTTAGCAATCGTTGAATTTCTACAAAATATATGCTGCAACGATTGAAATTTACTTAGAAACAAGTGAAAACAAACAATTGATTGAGTTAATTGTTGATATACCACGTATAGACTGTGTTGATTTTACTGTCATATTACACATACATACATGTCACACATACATGACTGATATTCCCATATAATACATACTATACAATTTGCGCTCTCACAGGTAAACTATGTTTACGAAAAAATGATTCAAACAAAAGTTGTTTATTTTTAATAAGGAACATTTTTCACATTTAAACTTTTGTTCTATCTCTAACGGTTTACAAGACCCAATTGACCTATGTTGCTCATTTATGAACTTGACCTCAGTTCTTACGTCCTAAGCCCGCTATAAAAATTTCAGCTTGATATCTCTTTTCATTTTTGAGTAATCGTGATGACAGACGGGCAAACAGACGACAGAGAGACAGACAACCGGAAATGGACTAATTAGGTGCTTTTATGAACACCTATACCAAAATTTTTTTCGTAGCATCAATATTTTTAAGCGTTACAAACTTGGGACTAAACCTAATATACTTTGTATATTTCATATAGACATGGTATAAAAAATGGCTGATTTAAAAAGTAAATTTTGTAGTGGACTTATCTAAATAGAGTGCCGACCTAGCCTACTCTCCCTTTCATGTAGCGTTTTTTTTCTATTACCTAAAAATATCTGTATAATATCCCACGTGCCTTAATATATTCTTAGTATTTTATTCACTGAAATTTTCCAAAGTAATTTTTTTGCATTTCATTTTTAACACATTTTCTTTAAATTTGTTTTTCATTTGGTATTTATTTAAACTGTTTTGTATATTACATGAAAATCTTTTTGTTGTTTTTTTTTATTTACTTCTCAATGCATTCGATTAAAAAGAAAAAAAAATTGTTTTTAATTTATTGTTGAACAAACACAAAATTTAATTAAATTAATAAATTGCGTAAAATTCTATTTGTGTTTGTTTCTTATTAGATTAAATATTAAAATTTATTATTTTCATCAAATATTATTACCCTGTAAGATTTGTATTGATTTTCATCAAAGCTCTGGAAATTGTTTGTACATAAAAAGAATGTTCTGCCTACTTATTTCATTTCCTTTTTTTTTTTTTAAAAAGCTCTGACAAAAAGATTATCACAATTTTTAATGAGTATTTTCCAAATATAACAGGATAATAAGCCCACGAAATTTAAAGAAACGTTCATTCTCTTTTTTACCAACTTAAGAGACCAATTTCCAAGAATACTTCCTTAGTGCCTGCCTACAGTGTCAGCGAACAAATATAAATACATCATTTTTCAATCAACTACTAAACCGATGAAAAAATTCCTTCACCTATAGAAAATTACAAGCAATCATTTCCGTGTTTATCAATCAATAAAATTTCATAAAAGATATATCTCATCCAGTTGTCAGATGAGCGAAGGTATATCGAGCTTATATCGTCTCTTAGAATAAAATACAGTCAAACTTGGGTAAGTGACAACTGGATAGGTGAGAAAACTCTATAACTGAGAGTAATAGCCAGGATTTGTCATTTTATGCTCTCAAAACCTCTATTAGCGAGAAACAGAAACCTCTGTAAGAGAAAGTTGTTTTTCTCTCATGGACCTCCATAAGTGAGACTTCTACTTATCTATACCTCTATAAGCGACAGTCGAGCTTTATTTATTTATATTATTTAAGGGGAACTATAGCTACATCATAATTTTATCATATTACATATTTACTACATTCGTACTTGCTGTGACTTGTGACAAAATGTTACCCATGTACCTGCATTAGCGAGAAACTCGGGTTAGGGAGAAACCTCTATAAGCAGGAATGATATTGTGCTCCCCTGAACTCTCGCTTATCCTGGTTTGACTGTATTATGGACGTGAATAAAACTCATATCAGCTATTCTTCAATCCTTTATTCACTAGAAGTCATTTGAACATTTAAAAAATATGAATTTGAAAATCACAAAAATATATTTTTTAATAAAATTTCTAAATCACACACGAAAAAAGAAATACCTTCAAAACCTATTCATGCACAAATATATTCTCAATAAATACAATGAATTTTTCAATAACCATATCATAAAAATTCATAGAATCTTTCCTTTTTTTGGAGAATAAAATACAATTTTTTATTATCATTACGTTTTTTTAAAATTCTATAGAAAAGTTTTCAAATCAATAATTCATTGTATATAATAATATGATCGACTAAAAATATGTGAAGTAAAAACACATAACCTATAAAATAATAAACACAAACATCAACTCTGGTGTTTCTTTTTCAATATTTTTATGTATTATCTCATAATAATAATAATAATAATAGTAAAAGCGGGTTGAAATGGTAACGAAAACGAGTGAGTGTTGTGAAGGTAACTATAATATTATCAAGGTATGTACGTGTAGGGGAACGTCATCGAGGTTGTTCAGCCTTCTTTTCACTAATTTGTCGAAACTTTCTTTTGAGATCAAATTTATTAATATCATTTACATGTTTGCGAAGGACCGAAGTGCTTTGTTATATATCTTACATTGATTCGATAAAAGAGGCATTAAAAAAATATATATAAAATGTATTCAGAGTCAACTTTGTCATCTGGGTTGATCCATCGCTGAAAATCTAACGACCCAGAAAATAAATATATAGAGAAATGCAGAGAATTACGGATTCATTAAAAAATGTGCAACTGAAATTAACGCAACAACGCAAAATAGGTGTTCATTTAGAAAGGTGAAAGAAACAGATGATATAGGTGCTAGGGCCTGTAGGTCAAGTAGGTACTAGGCACTAGATTTGAAAAATTATTTCAAGTATAGAAGACATCATTATCAGCGAATAAGATGGAATATTTTCAACAAAATTAGGGTTCCGCAATTAAAAAATAATAATAGCAACGAAATTGTGGGAGAAAAGAGGATAAGTGGCGGCATATGAATTGAAGGTTATAACACCACAATCCTTGTATTTAAAGTTGTCCACCCAAGCGGGTGATTCTCAGGTAGTAAGCCGTACGATTCACGGTAGCTTCTAAAAAAAATCAGCAGGAAGTCGACCTAAACAGAGGGTCTACCAACATATTTAGACAAAGTGCTTACCTAGACAAGTTTCCCCATTTCCATTATCATTGAGATAATAATAAACCACATAGTGAGTGTACAGAAGATTTTACCCATAAAATCATTTACGATTAAACGTAAAACAGATCATTACATTAAAGTGATGATGGCTTTCTCACATAACTTGATTATTTAATATTATTATACGCTATAAATATTTAAAAAGTTTTTAAATGCACGTAGGTAATGCTAATAATTAATATAGTATGAATAATTTTTTTTTGTCTATATGGACATATTCCATTCTAAATGAATCAAAAATAAGTTTATGTTTATATCGCTCCATGTTTATATCGATGGAGATTACGTCAGTAAATTGTTCTTTACTAGGTGTAAACGGATCACTACAGATTATTTGCAATTAAAGTTTATTACCCAAAAGGACCCAGACTTGTGACGTTACTAACCTAAAGTCATAATATTTTTATCAATGCGACATACATTTTTACTTTAATATTGACCTGCGTGAATACTTTTAATACAAAAAATAACGCTCTAAGATGTTTGGTTTTTGACCCACTGTCTGTATACGGAGATAACAGCTGGTTAAGGTTTCATTACTGTAACTCTGTGGTTACTCAAATTGCATTGAAAGTTTTTTTTTTTTTTTAAACGAGTATGCAAGTCGGTAATTAATGTTTGGATTATGGCCATATTGATAAATTTTGTTGTAACGTGGTTTAATAAACCTTGAGAAGTGCTATTTGTATGCGCATTTCTTACAAAAAAAGGAGATGTGCAGTGTATAATTTAATATTTTTTCGACCTATTTGGCCGTAGGCACCCTTTATTTAGTAAAAATCCAGTTCTTTTTAATGGAACTCCATTTTCAGTGCTGTTCACCTTATACTAGTTACCTATAAATAAATATACCCCAAAAGTTTCCCAATGGCCTTTTTGCAAGTTTATAGCTCCATAGATGCTTTCCAGGATCTTTCCGAGTTATTATGATAAGCTAATGCTAGGGAGCTTGTATTTTCTCGTGAAAGGAGAGAGCATTTTTATTCAGTTAATTTAGTTTTTGATATCGGCCTTTGTTCAACAATTTCAAGTTTGCCAGGCAGCTAACAACTTTTCAAACCCACTGGAAGAAGAGGCCTAGGTATGAAAATTTTTGTAGGCGCATTATTTTTAGGTATGAACTTGACAACTGCCACTCAAATTACTGCCTTAAATGAGTTGCCAAAATGTACCTACCTAGAAAAAATCCAATATTTATTTGGTACACTTTATTCAACTATAAAAATCAAATATTTATTTGGTACACTCAAAAATTTCACTTATGTTTTGTGCCGTGTACGTAGTAAAATATTCTATTTTTATAACAATCAATAATCAATTATTATTTTACATTGTGTTTTTACACAAAACTATTCGATTTAACACATTTAAAACATAATATCATACTTTTGTAGTTTTAATTAGATTGTTTGTTATTACAAACTTTAAACGGTATTTTTTCTGTCACCAAAAAGTTAATATGGTAGCTAGCTAAAAAATGCTTTAGGTAATTAGTTTTTTGAACATTTCCGCATAGCATCAATATATACACCAAGCGACTACTATTTCTAGCTAGTCTACCTGGACGGCAATCCGCAATGTGTTACTCGTGGCTTAAACCAGGCTCGAGTGATACAGAATATCAGGCAGTTTTATTACAGATATGACATATAAATTACATACTGCACAAAATAATATCCTAATAACTAAATCAGTGTGGTAAATTTATAGTTTTATGATGAAAAGCATTCAAATGAGAGATAAATCATGGAATTTGTTAAAGGAATAAGAAGATCTCGCGGACTCAAAGAAAAACAAGCTGAAGAAATGAAACATAACATGCTTTCTACAAAACTATGTTTTATAAATTTGGCAGTATTGTAGAAAGTTTTAAAGTTTTTGAAATTATTTTGCATTTTTTGTGAAATATTCCATGAAATTTAATTAATAAAATCATTGTTATATTGGTCTTGAACCAATTTTCTTATATTTTTAACAAAATCTATTTAAATGTATAACTTTATGCTTACTAAAAAGTCCTTTTTTATATAACAACTTAAACAAACTAGAGTCAATATAATATAATAGTGTGTATAGTAGTCCTTTTTCGTTGGTTGGTTGTAGGGCTCACATGAATATGATAACATAGAATTCCTTTTTTGTACGTATTTTTCATACGTAAATCCTTAGATAATATGCGTCTGTCCGTCTATTTCACCGCACACATAACATCATTCATATCCCGTTTACATGAAAAAGTCTTTTGTATATCAACAACAATGAAAAAAAAAAAGTATAAGAAAATCTACTTATAAATTCCACTTCAGTTTTTTTTGTCAGTACTTCAGTGCCATATTTGAAAATTTAGGGTACCAACGAACAACACAACATCAACAACCCACGCGTGCACAGTGGTTATGTAATCATAAGTGCTTTAACCACCAGCGTGTGTATCCATTTTACTGTATAGTCTTCATCTTCTCTTGTTAACTCAGTAAGTTATTAAGTTATGTTGTTATTATTATACTCTTGTGTGACATGTTTACAATCTTCTCAACAATATATACATATATATACTTTTTTTTTATTCAAATTTATTTCACATTCATTATTCTCAAAAAAATTATTTACGTTCACCTTGCCCTAGTTTTTCGTGAAAGATTATTTTTATCGTTTTGGTCTGCTCAATCTTAATGAATTTTTTATGATTTTTGTTATATTTACATTTTGGTTTTTAGTTCTTTCATTTTATCCTGATTTTTTATTTTATTTCAGGTTTATATTTTGTAGTGATTTTTGAATAATTATTGTTAATGAGATATGTAGCAAGTAAAATTAATGATATATTAATATTGGGTGGGCCATTTTAATCTATACGTACACCCAAATATCTCGTTATGTAGTTAACCTTCATGTTATGAAGTTTAAAACACATTCATCAAAAGTTGGAGAGTTTGATGGGGACATCATTTTCAGACATCAAATTGAATCTAGTTCTTCGTGTTTCTTTAATAGCCATTTTAATCCTAAACGGTAAGAGATAGAATTACCCTGGAAATTAGAATTAAATTGATCCTCATAAAAACAACAGTTCTTGGTTCAAACATTTCTTCGAAAAACGCAAGCTTTTCATATTTTAACCTTCATAAAGTGAATATTTTCAAAGCTCCTATTTGCTAAGGTTTAAAAGCTGTTTAAATGGAGATTTTAGCTACAACATGTTTTTCAGAAAAAACGGAAAAGGAACATTCCCGTGAAAAAAGTCTTTTCACAGCAACTGTTAACTAAAACAGTCATGTTTGTTTAAGGATCACGACTAGGTGAATTTTCTGGAAGTAAATCTCACTTTTCATTTCAAACCAATGTTTTTAGGTAATGCTTCTTTAGAAGTAGTCTATTAAAGTTACTCCATTCCACATTAAGCTTTCTCGCGAGCACTAAAATTCCCTAAAATTCACTTTTTGTCAGCATCATTTAAAAATTTTACACCTTAAAGTATAGAAAGGTGGAGTTTTAACGCATATAAAATTATTAAGATAACACATCATTTTGTATAATCATAGAGTAACAACCACTTCCAAAAATGATTTGATTCCGTGCTTGAAGTACGAATTGTAGTAGTATGAGCTTTTGAAAATAGAATTATTCATTATATAACTTTTGTTTACTAAAACATATCATTTCGAGATATATTCTCGTATAATATAAAATAGGTCATTAGTTTGTCATACCATTGTGTATGAATCAAACGAGTATTCATTAAACAATCAAATGAAGAAACATAAAGATTTAATTTTCTTGTTATCCACGTAAGTTTGTCATAAAACAGAATCACTCGAATTTTGGCATCCAGATTAATATTAAAACGGGACAAATATTGATGTCACGTCTAGGATGATTCATGATGCTTGATTATTTAGTTTCTTGTTCTTGTTATGTCGAATGTTAACTTAATCACAACAACAAATAAATAACTTTCTTTCAAAAGATTAATTACTTTTTCTCGCGAATATTAATTATACGCGAATAATCTTCACTATGGATGAGCTAAGTCTATTGAATTCGACTTTTCGACCATACACAACAGCATGATTGTAATTCAATGATTAGCTGCTTTCGTATTGAGTGGTAAAATTATAAAATATTACCCAATCTTTTTAATATCGACTAGATGAAAGTTTCATATTTTTCTGTACCATTTTGGTTTCAAAAAGGATCACGCTCTCTTGATATGACATCTGTCAAATAATTTTCTTCAAATGTTTTTCAGAATTCATATGTTGTTTATGACAAAGTTTTTTGATTAATTATTTATAAAACTGTTACATTTCCCATATGAAATTAGTTAGTTGTTGCAAAAAGGAAATTTAAGCTATTTTTATGTATTTACATGTAAGAAAAACTTAAATAAGTAAGTTAAATGTTTAAATAAAAATTTTACTAACAAACTTGAATGTTATTTAAAATGCACAATACAGAACAATTGTTTTTACTTAAAATATTATTACTGAACTATTTTCTATTGTTTTATTTATACTTTACAACACTTAATTAAACAGACAAAAGATTTCTATTTATTTAGATAGTAAAACTATTATTTATATAACTAACTTATCCTACAACATTGTAGTAACATAACTATACTATATAGTTCTGATTCTATTCTACTATTATTGTGATGTAACTTTTTACAATTACTTTTTGTTTTAATTTAATCATATTAATAAAGAAGCTAACAAGAATTTTTCAGGAAAAATCCAACCTATTTGTTGGTAAATTGATAGTTGGTGGTAAGACTAGACGTTTTTCTTCTAAAAATGATTGAGAAACCGGTCGTTTTCGAGATTATCCACTTTCTGTTAGTGTCAGAAGTTACAATTTTTTCTTGACTCTTAGCTGAATGTTTTCGAATATGACATTAATCTAAAACTGTGTGGTAAGAAAGTTTTTGTCTGAATTGATGATCAAAAGTTCTTTTTGTACGCGATAACCTTCAGTAAAAGAGGTCAGCAAAATCTGGAAAAGGCCGTTTTGTTTCTCAGTCAAGTTTGGAAAAAGCAAAATTCTTGTACCAACCATCAGACGGTTAGGGTTTTTAATTTAAAAAAGCATGCGAGCTCTTTCACTGTATATTGTGTATTTGAAAATCATAAAAATTCAGTGCAGTTTACTATTAATATTAATATCTTTTAATGAAATACGATTTTTATTTTTTATTGTGTTTGTAGTGTTTTACAGAATCTATTTGTATAATGCTTTTTTATTAAAATTCAAGTATACCATTCTACGTTGGCGTCACGTCATAATACTCATGTATTTTTGTGTCACAAAAAACGCACATTTTATTATATATACTCTATGTGAATCCGTGCGATTACTGTGACACAAGGTGTATACAAATAAATGATTATAAGTACAAAACATCGATATAATTAAACTCTAACATTTTATTTTAATGGCCAAGTAAAAGTTTTATATTTGTAACTAAACATAACAAGTGAAAATTACAAAATTTAAAAAACCCCCGATAAATTTCTCGGATATGGAACCCTAAACTTGCACTTGAAACATATATAAGAACACTTTCCATTAAATTATCATTTTCCTTAAGGCATTTTGAAAATCGTCGCCAATTTTGTTTTTTTCAGGTACGGAACCCTAAAATAGCACCTGAAACATAGCTAAGAACACTCTTCGTTAAATTATCTTTCATATAAAATCGATTCATTCGTTCAGACGGTGCCACAAACAGACAAACACATAGACACACACACATAGCGATCAACTTATAACACCCTTTTTTTAAGTTCGGGAGTTAAATACTAAAGTTAACAGGACTATGGGAACGTATGGACGATCTGACTTAGAAAAATTTATGGAGATCTCTAGTATTAGAATTATGTGATTGTGTATTTACCCGACTACCTTCAAACTAAGTACAGTTTTAATTTTTTAGCGTGATAATATTGGTGTTTTATTCCACCTTAAAGATCCTGATTGCCAAATAAAAACGTTCTCACTTATGTAACTTTTTAAAGAATTTTTTCAATATTATGTTAAATGATATTATAGTAACTCATTTCTTCAAAATATCGAAATTTAGTTCAAAGAAATGCTTTTCGTTACATTTTTCGACACCTTTATTGAATATTGTACCTACCTATTATAGTAATTTTATCTTCTTTTTGAACATGTTCCTCATTCAATTCAAAATCACATAATTGGGAAATATTATGTGACTTATTTCAAAAAAAAAGTGTGTATATATACGTGTTTGATTTCATATATTTAAGTTTCCTGTTCAATAATATTTTGAATTTCCTAAAAAGATAATGGATTTGTTGAACCAAATGTTCCTATTCACGTGAATATTTTTAACGTTCCCAATGCTTTGATAAAAGAAAATAAACTACGCACCTAAATAACAACATACAAGAATTTTTAATTTTTGTTTTTATTATAAATAAGTGAATATACAAAGTAAAAATAAAAATACAATGAGTTGAAAAATTGCACTCTGTGTCTAGAACTCGAATATCCTAATTGGTAGGGCGCTTGACATGAATGCAAGAAGTCCGAGCTCGAGTCCTGGTTCGTGTGTACTTTTTTCAATTCTCTTTCATAAAAGTATTTCTTGTCTTTTTTTTAATCCTGGCCAACTCGTTACAAAATTTTTTAAATATATTTGTTAAATTCAATAATAATTATTAAAGTAGTAATTTTAGATTTACTACTTCCCTTTCTTAAATGGTTGGTTGTACAATCAACTTCAATCATCATATTTCTCAGAAAACATTTTACCTTACTTATAATTGGAAAATATGCTCCGAAATCATTGTTTTATGGTAGTTGAAACGGAAATTTCTCTACAAATTTATGTTATCAGAATTACTTAACTGTAAACACAAGAGCTTTATACCAAAATAGAAATTCAATTTTTAGAACACAAATAACTGTCTTATGCATCTACTTCATATACAAATTGCATATGTAAAAGCCATGCAAATTTAATGAAGTAGGTACATTCTATTTTAGTACAAGGAACACACAAATTCATTTGCACCTAATTAGAAACAGTATCTACTAAAATAGATTGCATTAATTAAAGACATACTTTAGCTGTTAACTATGCTCTATTATGTTTGTTATGTCAGTAATATATTTTTGGTGTTACTACAAGACTGAAGGTAATTTACTAATATAATGTTTTGTAATTAATATCAATTAAAAATTGTTTACGTATATTAGAAGATAATTCTAGGTAGTATTAATTTTAGTTCATAATTGTTTATACTTTTAATATTTAGTAAATTAATGTTATTTAATATTTTAATTATTCTTTATTCGCGAGTTTAAAAGTGGGCTTATACAGGGCGTGCAATAAGTATGCTAACAGTCAAACAATTCGAGAACTTTGTTTTAAAAATCATGAGTCCACTAATTCTTTTAAATCAATCTCATAAAATAAAAATATAATTCCCCTCACCTCGCCATTCGTTGTGTGCATAGTCATGGTAGAGGCAATAAAATCGATGCCAGCGCTTCCAGTGAAAAATTTTGGCGATATAGGAGGCTATTATGACTAATTTGCAATTCTTTACATGCTAATATTATAGAAAATGTCAAATTAAAATGATTGAAAAACCATAATTAATTAAACTTAATGCATTAAAAATTGTGAAAATAAGAAATCAAGTTGCACAAATATTATTTTTCAAATGTAAATTATCATAATTATTTATTTAAATTTGTCAGACAATAATATTAAATTTTCAATATAAGTTATAAATGCAATCCATACAATTATATAAGCATCCATACAATTCCATAATTAAAGTAGTGTATCGTTACCATAGAAACGCCTCCAAAAAACGACGCACGGTGCGAATACCCATGAGTTGGGCAAAGTATCGACTTTAAAATATTAAATAAAAATCTCGAATGTTTATTACAGATTCAGAATCTGAATTTAAAAAAGAATTAATTTTATTCGAACTAACATTTTTTTTTCAATTTTCTCTATGATAGTAAAATATAGATTCGATCTAACGCTATGATAGTGAAATATTTTTTTTCGTAATTTTTGAAAAATGAGGTATGAAAAATAATAAAGTAATAAGCTTATTTCCATGAAATAACCACGCTGATATTTAGGTCCTGATCGAGAATGGACAAAACAGTATACAAGGCTATATAGTTGTTTTTGATGGGAATACATTCAGTCACGATATTTGATTGATACTACATAAAGTGCATATTTTCAAAGCTGAGGTATTCAAAAATAAGGTATGAAAAATAATATTGTAAAAGTTTATTTCCATGAAATTATCACGCTGATATTTATGGTAAAAATTTTTTTCGACTAGATATAGCTGGCACAATAATCGCAAAAAACTATTTTTGTAATTTATGTAAAACTTGTCCAGAGCTAGGAAAAATAATGAAATATTAGTTCATTTAAATGGAATTATCATGTAGATGCATATTTTAAGTAGTTTTTTTCTACTGGCGTTGATTAAGGGCTATTTCTCCAAATAAAATATTTCTTAGCTTTGGAAAAATTTACTCAGTTGTTAAAAACAATAAAGTATTTTTTCATTCACTGACATTTATCGTACAAATACAGCTCGCAGATTTATTTATGTTTACGTTTGTTAAGGTCATAATCGAAAAAAAATGTTATTCGTAACTTTTGGGCTTTTGATCTTAGAATTAAAAAACATTGCTCAAAGCTTGCTCAAATTTTTCAACCGTCCCAATATTAATTGAACGCCTTGTATACAGAATAGTAGCATGTTTGTAGAACAGTTATGAATGGAAGTAAACCATTAATTAGTGACCCCATAAGTTTGCTGGTATATTAAAAACATATGCAAATGGATCATGTTACTAAATGGTGTGGTAAACAGAGTGTCCTGAAAGGTCTTTATAACGCTCTTTTAGGCAAAACTCACCCCAAAATTCACATATTTACTTGAACATACCTCACACGATATGGGCACTAAGAAGGTGTCTTTTTTTTCGAATATATTTTTAACGTACTATTTTGTTTTTATGTTTACGAATAAAAATTAGGATCTATTTTTCCGAGTCTAATTTTGCCAGTTCTATTTTTCTGGCCATTTTTCTCAATACGGTTATACATAATTTTTGGTACATAAATAAGTTCAATTTACTTGGGTTAAAACTCTTTTCCATGATTACAACTTTCACTTTTCAGAAGTTGACCAGGAATGTATTCATAGAAGTTTTTAATTAGCTAGTATACTAAATCAACATCAACGTATGTTAAGTATGCTCAATTTGTCTTTATATCGTATACATGATAATGTGTACGACTATCTATAAGTTGTGTAACATCATCAAAAACAAATTAGTATTTGAAAACAAATTCACAGTTATGGTACTTCTCTATATCTTGTAAAAACAACCCAAATGCATAATGATACACAAACCTAAACTTTATTTCAAAAAAAAAATAAAAGAGGAAATTTTATTTTATATATAGAAAACAAAATTCATGGCAAATAAATTAGATGCAAAATAATACCATACATACAAGTAAAGAAGGCCTCCAATGTTTTTTCCCGTATCTATTTATACACATATTACTTTCAACGAGAATTTTCCAGAGTTGTTGTTTGTTGCCTACGGCAACTTATTGTAGTAATAGAGAAGAATCCTCTCGTAACGAGTAAAACTGAATATGTTTTCTTCTTCCATCCAAAGTTTTGTGATTATTATGATTATTATGACGATGAAATGATAGTAGTAGAACTACTTGCTTCTGTTTGTTGGTTGAGTGTTTAGGTCGAAGAACATAAAACCCTTTGGGAAAATACTTATTTCTTTTACTGTTTTGTTATAAACACAAATTATTGTATATTACACAACGAAATAGTTTATTTTATTTTATATTATATTATTTATCATTATACTATCATAAATATGTGTATAGTGAAACTTTCGTTGTTTTAAATAACAATAATGCATTTTCAAAGTATTGTATACGTAAGGGAAGATGAGGTACCAAGAATATTAATTTATATTTATATAGGTGGAGTGAGAAAGGGGGGTGAAAAGGTGGAGTTAGAAAGTGGGGATGAAAATTCGAATTTTCAAATATACTCAAATCTGATATCGAATAAAAGGACATGATGTATATATTAAAAATTTGAATGTTACATGAAAATGTAACCCCTACGCAAGGAGATTGGGAGGAGGGATGAAAGTGGGGATGCACGATCGAATATTTTCAAATATACCCAAGTCTGATATCAATAAAAGGGCAATATTTCTAAAACTGTCTCTAAAACTATTCGACCAGTCAACAAATACACCCGATGTTTGTATTTTTTGGGGCAAACCTACCTTATATACTGAGTTTTATCGAAATTGGAGATAACAAAAATTTTTCGTTTTTTTGCAATTTTTTAAAGGGTGTACTCCTTTGAAAAAATCGAGAAAATCAAGAAAACAATTTTCGTTTTGTAATTGGATGAGACTCAGTGGATGGGGTAATTTTCCTACAAAAAGTATAAAAATCAGGTCAATTTAATGATTGGACAAATGGGAGGCTAAGTGAGGGGCTAAAGACTATTCAAAACGTGATAGTCTTTGTTTTAAAAAGGAGAAATTGCCCAGCAAAGAGGGCGGATATCTGCTAGTTGTATATTTATGGATGTAGTTTAAAATAAAATTAAGATTAAAAATAATGATGTAGGTGGCCTCTGTTATAGATGGACATCATGAAAACAGAGGTTAAACCACATTATTTATTTAAAAAAAAAGTATTTCCTTTGTAATAACTCGCTTATTAAACTTTGCCCTTCACCTTCGTCTCTCTGCTTTCATGTAAAAAATACAATATACACCTTTTTGTCATTTTTACGAAGCCTCTTTTTGGTATCTCTCTCATATACAACCCTTTATTTTTCGTTTCGAAATGATATTTCGATGAAAAATATATTCAGATTGATTTCTGTTCTGTTAATCATTGATTCTACACTTTCTATAAAAATAAAATAAAGTGTTAATACCAATGTAAAAACAAGGCATTATGAATGTGAATATGACTTAAAAAAAAGTAAAATATATCCAAAATTTATTCTGTACAAATAAAGAGATTCTCTAGAGAAAAACTTTAGTTAATAGAAAATTCATAAAAAAAAGAAAAATCCTTAGTTGTTATTGAAATAAAACAAAAACAATCCGCCATTCAAAGAAACATATACAAATAAAAAAACATATAATATTATAAAAGAATATTTTCCGTTGACGAAAAAATATACGAAAAATTTTGAATTTCAATATTTGTCTTTCATTTAACATTGGAAACAATCACATGTGATAACTTCAAACGCGGAATATAAAAGACATGTTTTTTGAATGATAAATAAAACACTACCAAAATTTACATTTTATGTTTACAATTATTTGATTCGTATTTTTATTGTTTTTATATTTACACGAATATATTCATAAAAAAAGAAAAATCCTTTCACCAGTTTTTCATATAAAAAATGACGTAAAACTATTCAGCTTATTTTGTAAATAACGATTTTTTATTAACACTCTCAATGTGCATGACATATTTTTGAAGTACTGAATTGTTCAAGGGAAAAATTAAACCATACGCCATGATGGATGTCAGTATCCATGAAGGTAATTTTTAATCGCACAATACGAATACGAAAGAAAGGAAAAAAAAAAACAAATTGAGTCAAATATTTTCTTGTATGGGAAAAAACTTCCAAACAAAGTGCTTGTCGATATAAAAAAAAAAAAACATGTTTTGTTCTTAGAGATTTTCTGTATCTCTTATATTCGCCATGGGAACTGATTCTAGCACTGTCTAGTGCTAGAAAATAGAAACTGTCTATGACAAGTCAAATTTATGCCTGGCTATGATTGAATTGTTTATTTATGTTTTGATAATGAGTGAAATAAAAAAAAAAATTATTTTAACTTTTGACACGTGCGTACTCTTTTTTCTGTTGAAATTTGACTTGTCATAGACAGCTTCTATTTTCTACCACCAGACAGCGCTAGAATCAGTTCCCTTAGCGAATAGGGCTTTTTATTAACAAAATGATTCTTTTTTGTTTCGGACTGTTTTCAATCAAGTAAAGATATATCTTATATCTTCTATCCTAGTCAAAAAGCGCTGCTTGAAAAAGATAAAATATATTTAACTTTCTTAGGTTGAATAGTTTTTTGACAACTGTCCGAAACAAAAGCAAATCGATGAAAAGGTCTTTTGATCATTTTGTGCGTCCAGTGACTTACCCCTACTGTTCTCTCAGTTTTACATACAACAATAAGTCTGTTTTCTCTATATAAAATATATATAAGAAAAAATGGATACAAAAGACCTCAAAACATGAAACTTTCTCGAAAACTTTAGATGTAACTTGAGGGAGGTTGTAACGGGCTGGTGATTCTTATTTCTTTTTAATCGTATGCAAAGTCAATGAGATCTATGGTTACCATCTCGTATATATTATTTTGGTTACACAAACAATCCTCAGAAAGTGGATTTAAAGACGTCAATTAGCAGTTATTATTTCTTCTCCATATTTCAGCGTTAAAATGTATTAACAACCTCATACAAGGTCTTATCTTAAACAGAAAATTTGATTAGTAGATATGAAACATTGACAAAACTCTGAAAATTGATTTTTCATGATTATATGTATATATTAAATGTATGATAAAGTAATAATAATTAAATATCTGGATGACCGAGCTTCGCTCGGTTATTCGCCAATAGATGTCAGCAAGAATCATATTTTTCACTTTAGACTACTCAAACGCCTCCTTTTTGTTATGTTATAATTTGCATTGTATTTCATTAACTACGTTATACACCAATAGATGTCTGATGAATTTTTCATGAAAAGACGGATAAAACGACATTTCTGATAAATGAAACCTAGCTAGATCGACTTATCGCCCCAAAAAACCCCTACATACTCATTTTCATGAAAATCGTTGGAGCCATTTCCAAGATCGTTGATATATATATATATATATATATATACAAGAATTGCTCGTTTAAATATATAAGATAGTTTTGATGTAATTATATTATTTTTTGAAGTAAGAAACACGAACAAATTGTATGCTTTTACTATACAGGTGCGTAAAGGAAAATCTGTTTTTTTACGAGTCCTGTGTAATGACATATAGTTAATTGTCTATCTAGTGACAAATTTGCTAGTCCTACACAAATAGTACCGATAAAATACCACATTTAATAAATACCTATGTAAACAAATAACAGTAACAATTTCATAGCCCCAAAACTTTCAAAGAGAAAATACTAAAACTTTCTACAGAGTAAATAGTTTGTAACCTCTCTTTTCAGGCAAGTTTTCGTCTTTGAATGTGTATGCTGTTTTCTAAAATATTTAATTTGGTATTTCAAAAACGTTTTTAAAACACTGTTAATCTGTTTAATTGGAAAGGAATAAAGACCGTGAATCCATACAGAGAAACTTTTATTACCCTCCGAACTGAAAAAGGGATGTTATAAATTCGTCCGTTATGTGTGTGTGCCTGTCTGTCTGTCTGTGATATCGTAGCCCCTAAATGGGTGAATTGATTTGGATTTTCTTTGTTTTGTTTGATAGGTAATTTAATGGAGATTGTTCTTAGCTATGTTTCAAGTGCGAGTTTAGGATTCCGTTCCCGAAAAAACTAAAAAATTGGCGCTGATCTTCATTATCGGCTCAGTTTGGAAAATGCATTAAGCAAAAAGGTAATTTAATGACTTTCTTCAAATTTAATGGACTGAATACTTTTTCGAATGTATGGAAATTGCATAAATTTGTTATTTGAACCACGGTTAAAGCTTCATTTTTCTTTATTACTTATATGTTTATAAATACTCAAAAAAATAGACAAAAAAAATCTTAGAAAATTTGCCTCATTTATTGCTTACGGTCTAATGCGGTTGTGGTAAAAATAAATGCTACGTTTAGTTAAATACTAATAATTTTCGTGTTCACACTACATTTATCCAACCCTTACATTGTTATGTCTAATTACCTAAGAATTATACGTGTAATATAATGTGATGTTTTGAAAAATTTACTTAAATGTAAGGGCAGATGGCACAGTGATGGACACTTTCGCAATCTTATGCTGTAACCAAATTATATAAAATTTTAAGGATCTCGTCTTTGAAAATAGATATAAAATACATGGACTCTTATGGAGGAATCTGAAAAAAACGACATATTTTGAAAGTTTTTGATAATTTTCACTTGAAAGGAATGAAAACAATTTAAAAAAAAAACAACTTTTAATAGAAAGTAAATATATAAGCAATTGCATAGAAAAGAATAAAACCAAATGTGTCCATCCATATATAAGGGATGTAAGAGGAGGGTAGATTTAGGGTTGAAATTATTTTTATCTTATTTTCAACTTTGATGATGTTATAACTTAATGAATGTAGACGAAAAATAAGAATAAAATTTTTCGATATGTCCCTTGGTTTTCGAAATATCGAAAGCTGAATAATAAACAAAATTTTCGATATTTTGTAAATAACGCCATATATCGAAAAATTTTATTCTTACTTTTTGTCTTATATCGTAAAGCTATAATATAATTTATAATCAAAATTCTACAAGCTTATACACTCAATAAAAGTAGCTACCTTTATATACCAAACTGAATTCACTTAGTTCTGTACTGTATGAAGTATAGATAATAGCTCTAATGTAAAATCATCATAGTTAAATTTTATGCATACTGGTAATGGGTCACACATCCGGTAATGCAAAATGACCACATATGCGCTGCGTTGCGTTTTGAAATAATAATAATTTATACTAACACATATAAGCTGTAATCACTGTACAAGCTAGGTTTGTACAGTACAGTATGTTTGATTGTCCTTTAGCCACTCTCTGTTGAGAAATAGGGAACGGTGTTCTTAGCTATGTTTCAAGTGCGAGCTTAGGTTTCCGTTTCTGAAAAAACTAAAATATTGGCGATCATCTTCAAAATCGATTCTGTTTGAAAAATGCATGAGATATATTTTTAACATATAAATAATTACTATGGAAATGAATGGTCAAATAAACATTGCTCAAATCATTCCGAAAAGTGAAATGGTAAAATTATTAGGTAATTCAAAACAAAAATTCAAAAGAACAAAGTCAACTCAAATATTTCAATTTCAATTCAAATATTTCCAAAAATTTTTCCCAAAAAATGATAGCTCTCAGAGTAATAGTTTTATCTCATCTGATGTACTTGGCCATCATTTTGAAATTGATTTCAGAAGGAGTGTTATAAGTTTAAAGTGTTTATCTGTGCGTCTGTGTGTTTCTAAGTGGTATCGTAGCCCCTAAACGGTCGAATCACCTTGATTAAGAACATTTTATAGTTAAGTTTCCAAAAATCGGTTTACAAGCAGTAAATCGCATTTATCGGGGGTTTTTTAAATTTTGTAGACTTCACTTGTTCATTTCCAAAATCAGGAAGGGTTTCGATACTTGATGAAGACTCTGTATACAATTCTATTATATAGATAAATAGACGTTAAAAAGTGTTTCCATACCAGTTCAGAGACCGTGCGAGTTAAAGCGCTATCGACTTTACTCATTTAGCTACTGACTGGGAAGTTGTGGGTTAGACTCCAGGCAGTGGTATTCTTATTAATAATAATTATATTTAATGGGGAAGTAACCGACTCCACCCACATAAAATGGGCGGCCTTTGTTATAGTTGGTAATCTGAAAAACAGAGGTTAAACCCTATTATTATTAAAAAAGTATTTCCTTTGTAATAACTTGCTTATTAAACTTGGCCCTTCACCTTCGTCTCTCTGGTTTCATGTATAAAATACAATATATATCTCTTTGTAATTTTCACGAAGCCTCTTTTTGAAATCTCTCTCATCTGCATGATTTTACTCTTCTTTTTTCATTTCCAACATCAGAGAGGGTTTCGATACTTTATGAAGACTCTGTATACAATTCTATTATATTGAGTATAGCGTCCGTATTAATGGTTTCGAGAACGTCTCAAAGGATATTAACACATTACATAATATAAATAAATATGTTTGATATATTTTTATGAGTGTATACACAAATATATTTGAACGTTAAATTTATTTTTTTGTTTGATTAAAGATATAACTTTTTGAATGAAATAAAATTTATACCAATAAACATTTTTATTATTTAATAAAATAAAAATATCAGTAAATAAAAATCAAATACAACCAACTTATTCGTGGTTCGTTCTGTTTTTTTTTTTTTTTTTTTTTTTTTTTTTTTTTATGTATAGTTTTTTAAATGCATTTACTCATTCATTATTTATTTCTTTGTATTTTTTTTTTAGAATTTATTTGCTTTTCTGGTATACTGTGCTTGGTTCGTATATATTCATGGGAGATTGTTATGCCTTTGGTAGAAAATTTTCATTTATAATTTTTTTAACTTCTCAGAGGAAGTTAATGTAATGGGTCTGATTTTGAAAATATCCATTTTTACATATTTCCGCGGTTTCAAGGCCGCAATATAAATTATTTACCTTTTCAATGTGATGTCTGTGCGTAGGTTCGTTCGGATTCTTTCGCCTCGATTATCTCGCGAACCTGCAATGACATAAACACGTGACTAGACTTATTCGACGCGTATTTAAGAACTCAACGAATTTTCAGAAGAATTAGTTTAGCTGTTTTTTAATGGTAATAAAAAACTGGGGAAAAAATTGAATAAGCAGAATCAGAAAAGTCGATAAAACACATCATTAATCTATAGAGATAATGATCGTTCCAGCATAAGCTGCAGTACATGTTCGAAAAATAATCTATGAAGGTTTACAATCCTTTTTTTTCAATCTTTTTCCCCCTCTGGAAAGTTAGTCTTGTGGACTACAGGTGTCCCACTAACACGACTTCAGAACCACACCGACTATGTACTGCCAATGTATTTTATATATAATGAAATCAGTATCTCTCTATAACATTTTCATTCTTACACAATTATATTTTATTAAAAACTTAATTTCAAATATTTAATTAACTTGTGGTCCAAGAAACACAAACCTAACGTAATGTACCTCTGATTATCCTCACTGGTTTTACCCGACATCGTTTTCTTCAATACTCAATTTTTACAGTTCCAAGAAATAGCATCATTATTGAATGATTCTGTTTAATGAAACGGAATTAATCTTCAGTCTTCAGTTTCACCCACTTATTTCATTGACTGAAAGTTCAAAATACTTGTAGGATTGTAAGGAAAAATTAGTTGTACCATTAACCTTTACTGGATATTGTTTGGATCCTTTGGCTAAATCATTGTAGCACGTTCTCGTGTTGAATATAATTCTTTAAATAATTCCTAAAATAGTAAAGACAATTAATTGATTTGATTTAAAGCAGCACTTACCTCGATATAAAATTTGGTGGATATACTAATATTCAACCAGCAACGTTGTTGATATATATTTTCCTTTTTTAATAATAATATTCACAATATTATTATATTGGAATTGTGTGCGTTTAGCAGAAAAAAGCGCTAGGAAGCGCTTGTAAGCAAAATGGCGATTGTTAAGCGGTAAGCGCTGTCAAATAGTAAATAGCTATATTCCTCTAGGACGCTAAGTTAGCTTTAGCCGGGGAACCTAAAATAATTTAAATATATGTTTGTAAATTATTCATATTAAAAAATTACCAATAATGAATAATATATTAAATAATGTTGTGAATGGCGGATTGTGTCAGCGCAACTGAAGTTAGCAAACATGTCCTGGCCGAAAACTGTACAGTTTGTTTTTCAGCGCTACTAAGCGCTCTCAAGCGCTTTTTTCTGCCAAACGCACCCATTGTCTTTATGATTTATTTAATTATTTGGCCAAGTTATTTTTGTTTTCTTAGGTTATACTAAATAGATGTCAATTTTTTATTTAAATCATATGTCAAATTGATTTACTCATAGAGGTATAATTATAATCAAGAGGGGTATTGAATATATTTATTTTAAACTAAAACGTCTTTATTTCCTTTAGTTACACTTAAAATTTTTCCCTTTAGGTATATCCACGAATTATATTCTAGGGATCCAATGGCCTGATTAACATCTTCAACATCTATATTTGCACGTGAGAGTTGGGAGGGCTTAAGACTCTCACAAAATACTAATTCCAGATCTTCTAGAAAGGTTTTTCGAAGGCCCCCATTTTTCTTTATACAATAGGTAAAAAAACTTTGGTTTTATCTAGGTATGTCGCAAGCAATATCTTTCAAGAAATGATAGAGTGATTTATGGTACGACACTTTACCTAATATGTATATGTTCGCAATGTTGGTATAATATAGCTCGTTGAGTACATATTCATTCTTATCTGCTATATAAATGTATAACATACATAACTAGGATATTTACTATACGGAATATTCTAGTCACCCATATAAGATATGTTTTTTTGTTAGTTGGATTAGTGTATATGTGTGTATGTATAAGAAAATAAATAAAATTGCTTTTAAAAATGTAGGGAGTACCAATTGAAATTATTTTCTCTTGAATTTCTAATATTTAATCAAATAAGATAGTTTGATTTGCACTTTGCTTTTAGGTAGGTAAATAGACTTAAAGATTTAATATGAAAGGCTTTAAGTAATGCGAACAGCGTAGCAACTTTCAGTATAAGGTTTGATTCTTTTATTAATAGTTTCAAAATACGATCAAATGAATTCAGAAATTTGATGGGGGGTTTACCGACCATTGACATAAATAATTGAACCCAAAAGTAGGTATATTTAACAATAACTCTGCCCGTGAATCTACCCTTACCTCACTTATCCCCTCTACATACTACTCCCAATATCGACAATGCCAACTTTCCCCTCATGCTACCTTTTTAACCGTTTGTTTTCCCCCTAAACATTAACTTTATCTTACATCCCCTTGGAAAATAACATGACATTCGGTCATGGACTTGTGCTCTAACCATCTGTGCTCTCTGAAAAAATGAAGTAAAAAAGTGATACGGTAAACTTTGGACTCAAACCATGAACACACCTATCAATTTGTTCATTTATCACTTGGAAAATGACAAAGTTTCATATAAATGTTTTATCGAATACCAGGCAATAAACTTTTGTGTATCAGGCGATAAACATATGATACCTTATGAGCAGGTACTCGATAAAAAGTTTAATGAAAAATTGACTTTTATAAAGGAAACATACCACTTTTGGGAGGTATGATAAAGAGGTGTTAGCCTGTTTAAACGAATTATTCAGCATAACCAGCACAGTAACACACTTTACGGCGCTCGAACGCCGAAACTATTAAATTTATGAAAAAACTTGTCGGACATAAACTGTAGAAAATTTTTTCCAATTTAATTTTGTATGTAGACATTTTCTTTGTAAAATCACTCAGAAACGCACGAGCGGCAAAGATACGAGGAATCAAAGTAGTATTTTAAAAAGAGCACCTCAAAATTTATAAAATCACCTATTTTCATAGCTCTCAGTAAACTTTCCAGGTAACCCATTTTGTTTAACCAAATGACTATGGTATGCATTAATAAGGTTTGAGACTTGTTAATGAATCAACTATGGTCGTTTGAAATAAAAAATGATATGCAGCTAACCGTAAAGTTGATGCAATAAAATCAAATATACTACATTTTAATTAGTTTAGATAATGCACAACGGATAATAAAAATAAAATAATCTTCCAGTATATGTATTATTATTTAGGTTAAGATGAATATATGACGTCTATTTGAAATGATATGGCGTATATTCATTCATTGTAGAGGATAAATGGATATTGAAAAATGTAGTTGAATACTTTATACTATGAATGATTATGGCAACGGAGAGTTAGTAAATAATACGCACAGTATTTTCTAATTCAGAGAGATCATAGTACTAAAATAGGAAATGGTACAAATCCTGTTCCACTAACATCATCCATTTATGTACTTAACTATGTTGTTTCTGTTTGTTGCCTTTATTATTGCCACTGGGGGTAATATGGTTGTATATCCTATGTATATATATATACCTTTGTATATCCAATAATATCTACTTACAAATAAACAGAGCGTATCTAATCAGAGGGGTTTTTGAGCTAAATCCATCACAAATTATTTTACTCATCCCTATCCCTATCCCTATATATTATAAATCTGAAAGTAAGGACGTTTGTTTATTTGTTTGTTTGTTACGCTTTCACGCAAAAACTAGCGAATGGTTTTTAATGAAAATGTACAGCAATATAGCTCATACATCAGAATAACACATGAGCTATAAATTAAAAAAATATAGATTATGATCACAGATGGAGCAGAGTTATGATAATAATTTTGAACCGTAAATTAAAGATTTCTGTAAAAATTTAAAATAGTAAATGTCATAATTCATGGTTACCTTTTCTGATATACTCAATGAATTATGACTACTTGACAATTTAGAAAATTGAAAACTGTGCATATCTTTTAGTTGCGTAAAACAATCCTTTCCAGTATTATGCAACGTTCATAAGTGAGGTCAAAAGAGGTGGAGGCTATAAAGCGGGGGTTTCTACTTAAAAGCCCAGTGAAGCGGACAGGTATGAAGCTGGTATATTATAAATGTGAAATAAAGGATGTTTGTCTGCTTGTTTGTTACGCTTTCACAAACTATTCAATGAATTTCAATGAAACTTTACAAAAATTCTTGATTGAAAAATTATTTCATATTCATTGAAACGAAGTGGTTTAACCGATACTTTTTCTACAGCTTGCTATAAGTGGCCATGGTCTTATATTACAATACAAACCCCTCCTCCTTCGGGATGATTATGAAATAACATCCTTAGGATCTTTCAATATTACTGAATTCTAGAATAATATTTTATTTCACTACGATCCTGCAGATGAGGTACGTAATATATGAACTAAATATACTGCGTCTTATTGTGTGAGTATAACTTATACAGTGTGGACCATTTTAATCAGTAAGCTTAAAGAACTTGTAGGGTAACTAATACAGAAACCTTTTTCTAGCATAAATATAATGCGAAAGAAAACTTCTTTATATTTTGGGTTATTAATAAGAGGTAAATAAATACTTTAAAGTTTGAAGTTTTAATTATAAAGTTGATTCTTATAAAATCAAAGTTTTTCTGGTTATCGAACGAAAATAATATTATTTTTTTCTTTAGTTCTTCATTTTGGTAGTTAATTTTTTTGCAATTATTTGATTCTCGAAAAAATGTTTTAAACAGAATATGTTTGATTTTTTAAAGAAACGACTTTCTAATTTAAACTGTTCTTCTACCAGTCAGAAATCGTATCGAAATGGCCGAAGTCCAATTTTGTCACCCCTGTGGATTGTCATTTCTTGTTTGAAAATTATTTTGTATTTTAGTGTCTCTACGAAATTTCATCACATCGCTTCTCGATTAAAATGGCCCACTCTGTACATATATGTATTGTATAGTTAACTATATGGAATAAATACGTGAATTCATACATATTTTATAAAGTGCTATTCAAATAGATAGTAAAAAATTGGTTTTCTATTAAACTGTAATAAATAATTAATTTCTCGACATCAATAAATTATTATATAAATGGATGTGGATGAAAATCGTTTTTTATTGGATTTTATCAACTTATTTACTAAAACATTTTATCAGATTTAGGTACATAACTTATAAGAACCGTGACTGTTAACTTTCTTGTATTAAGTGAGGAAAGCTTTTTTCGTAATAAAATTCGATGTCGAGTTTTGAACGGAAATATCTTTTTTGTATATTTTTGAAACCATTTTGACTAGTTTCGTCGTTACGACTTTGCGTACGTATGTACAGCGGTATATTTTATACCCATAAAATCATTGGCTTCATAAACTTGATATTTTGAATTTGATTAAACTTGATTTAAAACTGTTGTAGAATCTGGATACATTACACCTCTTACAGTTTCTTGGAAACAATGTCGATAGTTTGTTTAAATCAATTTACAATAATAGAACCATCTCTTTGTAATATTTTTCAAGCTCTGTTACGCCAGCGACACAAAGTACGTAAATCGCATTGAAAAAATGTCAAAATTGGATACTTTTTAGGCACTTATTAGATACTTAAATCAGAAATTAGCTGGTAACTTTCAACGCAGCTCAATACTCAAAGTTGCGTTGCTATCATCACATAATACTATATATCAAACATTCGCCCTTGTTTAAGAGAGACTGATTTTTAGGTCCGTTGTTTTGCAAAACTTGAGGCTTCACAATCCTGTTCGTTAAGCACTTAATAAGCACCTAATTGTGTTTCCTTAACATTCAATTTTTGGACTATGTGATGCTAGAGCAACGCATGTTTTAGTATTGAGTTGCAGTGTAACTTACAGACCCATTAATTCCTGACTTTAGTACCTAATTAGCATCTAAAAAGTACCCAATTATGGCATTTTTTGGATGTGATGTCCGTACTTTGTGTCGCTGACGTAACAGAGCTTATATTTCAGGTCATTTTATTAACCGTCGAACCAAAAAGAGGGATGTTATAAGTTTTACCGCTACTTGTGTACACCTGTGTCCTGAGCCAACATAGCTCCCAAACGGATGAACCTATTTCGGTTATCTTTCCTTTTGTTAGAAAGGAAATATAAGGAGAGTGTTTTTACTTATGTTTCAAGTGCGATCTTAGGGTTCCGTATCCAAAGCAACTAAACAAGAGGGGATTATCTTCATAATCTGTTCAGTTTGGAGAGCTACAAGGAAAAATCGCTTTCGTCGAAAATTTTGTAAATTTTGTAAATTTTACTAGTGACTTTTTTATAACAAGTCAAGATGTACCAATCGGAGATTTTCTTCATTAATATAAATGAACTCAGTCATTTTTAAATTTGAAAATAGCTACATGTAATGTTAAATGATCTTGCAATGTAAAATTACGTTCGTTGTATATACATAATAAAAGTAAATCGAAAGCATTAAGTTTATCAGACATTTTCTCAAGATCTAATTATTATAACATGCAATTTAATCAGATAATCTGCAAAATAATTTTTAGTAGCTTATGCTGGTATTAGTATAAAATTATGTTCCTAGATCATATCACTTCTACTACATACATTTCGATCGATAGTTTAGGAAAAATGCGTACAAGTGAGCATTTCACTCTTATGATACAATTACATTCTAAATATTAAAGAGAGATGTTTGAAAAATTAAGTTAAAATGCCATTATTCTTTTTGCTATTATATTTATCTTTATTCAAAAATAATTCAATGGATTTTTGTGGTTTTTAAACTCAATTAGATTATTTTATCAATCATTCAAACATAAATTTTAATCGTTCTTCTCGAGGGTGTGTATATAATATGCATACAGTATGCAAGTATACAACAAAAAACTGAAATAATTAATTATGAAAGATATAAGTGAATTTACTCTGAATAGTAATTACAGAATATATGTCTTACATAGCATTTATAATTTAATTAATTTAATATTGTTGTGCTTATATGTTTATTATAGTAATACATTCTCTGCTTATATTTACTGTTATGCATATTATACAAATATACCAAATTAGTTAAATACTATATATTTGATAGTATATTGTTTCAAGATTTACTTAAATCTCGCCTCTTTGTTCAGGAAGATTTTAATTCTTACAGAATTAAACCAGTCAAAAAGTGTTAGAAGTAGAATTAGAACAATATTAGAATGATTAAATCTCGATCAGGGACCGGGAAAGGAGGCAAATGGGCACGTTGCGCTCGTGCACAGCTCACAAATATAATTTTAATTTTGTTGTTATTAAAAACAAAGACTACCGCGATATAGTCTTTACTACCCTGCCCTCACTTGTTCTCCCCTTTTGATCAAAATTTTATGAGTTGTAATTTTTTGGTAAGGAATGCTGCTTTTTAAGAAAATGAAATAAATATCATTTTATTTGCTGACAGTGTATCTGGATATCTTAAATCGGGACTATTTTTCTTATAAACATTTATCTCATTTATAATGATAAATCCATGTTTCAAATCTTGTTATTGCAATGAAGTAGACTGACTTCATTCACAATCAAATACTTTTCCTCTATACATTCATTTTAATTAGTAAAAACGTATTTAAATATCTTATGACATAAGTCAAAGAAATCTTTCTGTATATCTACAGAACGTGACACTTATTACAAATTCTTTCAATATAAATGGTAGTTGAACTTATAATTTGAAAGTAAAATACTTAAAGAAAATTTTGTAGATATGAAAGTTGACAAACTAATTTCAATATTATCATAACCCTTTACCATAAAAGTTTTAAATCATAAAACAATTGTGTAAGTATATATATGAGTACGAATGTGTAGTTTTATGGGCACACTAATATAATTTAATATGATGGATCAACTTTAAACTGTATCTTAAGAAAGTTTAATGGGTTTGACTGACGTCATGTACCTCCTCCTGTATACGACAAGGCACATATAATTTTATGAACCAGGCAGAGAAAGTTAGCAATATATACAGGGTAAAGTAATATAGGGCAGAATGTAGTATCTTGGTGAAGAATTCAAGTTCTGTATGTATGTATGAAATTATGTTTGTTTGGGTGGAATCTTGAAACTCAATTTAAAAGCAAATATCTTCAAACTGTTGAGCTGAAATTTTGCACTGTAAATGTAAATCAAATGACATCGTTTGAAAGGTTTGAAAGGTAATTGAATATAGAGTGTTCTTAGCTGTCTGAATGGCATCGTAGCGCCTAAACGGATGAACCGATTTTGATTTTTTTATTCCGTTTGAAACGTTTAGTTAAATGGAGCGCGTTCTTGGCTATGTTTCAAGTGCGAGTTAAGTGTTCCGTGCCCGAAAAATTTATTTATTTACATTTTTTTATTCTTTGTGGCTGTATACAATGTCCTCTATCATTGACAGAATGTAAAAAGTGGATTGCGGTTTTGTGCTACGTGTTGGCGGTTTATTAAAAAGTTTAATATAAGTTAAGGGGCAAGCTTTTATTGTACTAAAAGTAGAAAATAATTTTATTTACGAGTCACTCATACAAGACTATTTTTAACAGCTTCAGACGCTCTAATTCATTCCTGATATTATAAATTGAGCGCTTCCAGCTTTAATTAACAGTCATCTCTGAGTGAGTCCCTTAAAAAGTATTTTTTATTAGCATTTTATTTTTTAAGTAAAATAGAAATAACTCAAAAATTGACAAACATAAATTTTTTGGTAGCTATTTTATAATGACTTACTTCAGTAATATTAAGAAGGTTAAGTTTGAAAAGACACACTGTCATTTATTTTGAATCAAAATAATGTACTGTATCTCTGATAAATGTTTCGTTATTGTGTCTTTTGTTATTGCTTGATATGCAAGAGCGTAAATGGAAAGTAGGAAATTCCAATCACTTACATGAGTTGTCTAAGTCAACTTTAAAGATCACATGTAAAAGAAACCTCCTTCAAGTACAATCAGTTGTGTAAACATTACGAAATTCGGTTACACGAGGATAAGTTCCCTGGTACAATATCTTGCCTCATAAGCCAGACTATTTTCATTGCTTAGTTGCAAAAAATTGACTTAAAAATTCAATATAAATGTACATTAAGCTTCAAGTTACGACACTCTACCACACCTATCTATACATGTGAACGACAAATAATTATACGTAGTATATAGCACTTTCTTGCCAAGGGCATTAAAATGTATGAATGAATTCGTACAAAGTAAGTATTTTCTTAGTTAATTAGTTGAAATGTAAACATACCAAACAATCTAGAGTATATATGAATAGCAATGTATAGTAGATAGCTTTTCTTTTCACCGCTATGAGCATTGCTTATATTAATAACGTGGCGCTTAGCAATACAACAGCCATGACATTAGTGGGATAGTATTTATAATACACACTGGCTTCTAAAAATTGGCAACTATTTAATATTTTTGAAATATATATTTTTTTGAAATTAAAAGTCGGTTAGTCAATAGTTTCTTGGTCTTTTGAAAAGACTCCTTGCATTAGAAATACAAATTAAGAGTCGTAAAAATCAATTTTTATAAATCTCAAAATACAACCAAAATCTTGATCATGAAAAAGCAAAGATAATGTTAACGAAGCTGCATCTGAAAACTTTCATTTTTATAGTTGAATAGAAACGGCAAACCAATTGACACAATCTTAAAAGAGACTAAAAAATCAATTGCTAATATGAACACTATCTTAAAAAGCAATCCGTGACGGAACTCGTTGTGTCATAATAACGCATAGATTTTCGCTATAAAGATCCTGATCCCATCTGTGAAATTTGTGAGTGTTGTTAATATAAAGGAAATACAGTGCGTGTTATAATATTCAACGATATGAAACTGATAGATTCAGCTTTTGTCAGTGTTATTCGTAAGTACGATGAAAACCTTATAAGTTATGATTATAATTCTTAAAGATAAACGGAGAATAGGATTCGCAGTTACTCATCGTTAAAATCAATCTTACTGTTAACACAAATGGCTTCGTGATAGGCCATCGAAAATTTAGAAAGTCTAAATTTTTAAATACGTAAAATTTTATTTTCTAATGCAATTAAAAGTGTGAAAAATGGTGTAAATAAAACACAATTAAATACGATCAGCTGTTGGACAACACGTGAAGAAAAATATTTAATCTAAATTATTTTTATTTTTTAAAGAGTGTTTAAGAACTTTAAATTATTTTACGCTTTTTTCTTTTGTTACAGGTAGTTTGCTGTTTCAATAAACGATTCAGTTTCTTTATGTTGTAAGTATTCCCGAATTTCACGCTTCTACAAAATGTAATATAAAAACCGCTAGGCCACATTGTTAAAATGAATAAATTCAAAAAAACTCAAGAATGCTGCCTGCCGTTCGTAGTTATCGGTCATTTTATTTTGACATTTACTACAACATTTACATGTAAACATTTGAATATTAGTTATAGCCCATAATTAACGCTAAAATTTTCCACTGAGAGCGCTGGCGTTGTTTTTATTAACCCCCGAACTAAAAAAAGGGATGTTATAAGTTTGACCGCTATTTGTGTGTGTCTGTGTGTTTGTCTGTCTGTGGCATTGTGGCGCCTAAACGGATGAACCAATTTTAATTTTTTTGGTTTCATTTGAAAGGTAAATTAGCGAAGAGTGTTCTTAGCTATCAAGTGCGAGCCTATAGTTCCGTATCCGAACAAATTTAAAAAAGTGGTGACGATCTTTCAAATTCTTTTAGGAAAAAAGTTAATTTAATGGAGAATGTTCTTATATATTTTTAAGTACGAGTTTAGGGTTCCGTAATTCCGTAATTTTGTAAATCACTTGTTGTTCCTACCATGACCACACTTATATCAAATAAACTTTAGCTACTGCAATTTTTGTACACACCACACTGTAAAACACGGTGTATGTTGGTGGTGTTTCTTGAATGATCATTATTATTTATATGATGTGTGCACTTAAGTGGAAATGTTGATAATATTTTCTGTTATATTCATTTATTTTATGAGAATTATATATCACATAATATTTGTGCTAGCATTAAACTGTAGGTAGAAAGGTACAACACACATACACCTAATATCAATAATATAGAGGTAAGTCGTGTACTTTTGAGCAGTATCTACTAGTAATGTGTCTGATCGGTAAAATTTTTGATTCGTGAATTCAGGTCATCATAGTAAAAAAAAGTTCCTTATTTACAGGAATATCGACTGGTTATTTAGTATAGTCATACAGGGTGATGGGTCACATTTTTAAGATACTTATAACCGAAATCAGAAAACTTTTAACTCAGCCTACTACAAATTGATAAATAGGACTGATTCTTAATATTTTGCCGAGTGTCAGTAAGGTCAATAATGGAAAAAATAAAAAATGCGAATTTTGTCATGAAAATCGGTATTTGGGTATAAAAAAATATTCTACGCAGCTTTTTTGGAATAGTTTTTTTTCGATATCTCAAACCATCTCTGACACTAGATAAAATATTAAAAATTGACCGTATTTGTCGATTTTTTGTAGGGTGAGTTTAAAGTACGGGTCTTGGTTCTCTTAAAAAAAGTATCTTGAAACATGTGACCCAAATGTATGATTGTGCAAAATTTCAAATTCATATTCCTATAAATAACGACAATATGAGGGTGCCTTCATCTTAAATGCGACACACTGTATAAGCCTCGCAAGATGTGGATTTTTTGTGTTCTTGTCATAGATTAATATAGGTATCCGCTCAAATTTAAAGGATGTAATTATTTTAGTATAATATTATTAACTCAAATACAAGAAACAAAAGTGCGAACTTGGTGTTCCTTATTTGAAACGACAAAAAAACAGACGATAATTTTCAAAATTGATGCATTTTGGAGTTATATCGATAAAAATAATAGAAACAAGTTGGCTATAATTTGGACTAAACACAAAATCTCCCATAATTAAAAATTAGCGTAAAATGACTTTCAAAGCTTATTGTTGCAAAATATTCCAAGGTACACAACTTGTCCCTAGATACTATTTTACCATATAAATGTATGTAAGTATGTATGGATGTATGTTTACATACATATTATATTAGTTTCCATAAAAGCTAATAATCATATGGTTTATTACACCAAAATGTAAATTAACATGACAGGGTACATCCATATAACTTGATATAAAGTGATTTTGTTAAATATCGAGCAAGAAATTGTACTTAATTTCAAGTAATAATGACAATAAAGATTAATTAAATTTGAGGTGATATATTTTTATTAGAGTACAACAATAAGTACATTAAGACTAACATTTTTTTCAATTCTTTGCAAAAACAAAAAAAAAGAATATGAAACTTAGTCTAACAATAAGTAAGGGTGTCTTGAACGGCGTCTTTTTTAAATATGTGGTAATTTTGAGTTATTCATATCGCTTAAATTTAACGTGTTTGTTTGACGAAAAATGAATAAAATTATAATTTTATGATTAACATAACAGTAGGAAAATTCTATTATTTTGACATATAGTGCAAGCTAAAAAGCATCGAATGTCAACTTGTAGTATTATATAAAGGTGTTTTATTTCAGTATGATTATAATCTGAATAATTGAACGTGAAAGTTTAGTAAAGTTTTCATTTGAAGTATATACATTTTTTAAAGTATCCATCCTTGCATTCCGGAAACGGAATAAAAAATCAAAAGTGAAAACATATATCGGTTCGTTTTAAAGAAGAATGGAAATATAGTTTTAGTTGTTTCTTTTTTAAAGTGGACGCCGTCAAACAGTAGTCAACTTTCTTCTTTTAATTAGAATAAGAATTTTTTTGAAACATATTCTTGCTCTGTACCCCTAAAAAAAGAATTTTCATATTTTCGCAGACGAAATTTTTAATATCTTATTTCAAGTATTTTCAGATTTAAAAGTTTCCATGAAAAATTTATAACCAGCAAATTCTTAAAAAATTATTTTATGAGAGATCCTTATTTTTAAACGAAAATCAAGTAACTTTTATCAATTAAAATTTTTTTTCCTTGTTCTTCTCTGTGATGAGAGAGTCATAATAAACTCTCAATAATTATTAAACTCAAATTATCTCAAAACTAACATTTACGATTTAAGGTAGTTCCTCCGCGACCGTCCAGTCTTTTTGACTAATACTATCATTCAGTGCATTAACTGTGCTATGACTATTATACATATACCATATATTATTTTCACAAGACTGTAGTTCCTCACTAACAAATCTTCTATACGTATACACACACATACTATGATATATAACTTTACCATTAGTTATTATATCCTCTCCATAAAAAAATATCGCTAAAACGAGTTATTTATTTAAGTTTTTTATCGAAACTATATGGTAAATAATTTTTATTTTTATTTATATATTTTCTAAATATAGTATTCTACATTATATTAGTTTTTCATAGAGATGGTGGACGTCATTCATTGGTAAATAAATATAATATTTGTAAATTTGTGTATTTTTATACACTTCTCCCATGTACACGTACAAATTGCGTCACTTTTAATTGCTAATATCTCATGTATGGCATGGTAAATCATCTTCTAATTTTAACAGCAAGTGTATTATGAATTAAATATTTTATATTCTGAGTTTTGAGAAATTCTTGGAATATCACTTTCGTGTAGGTACTACCTTAAACCCTTTTCTATCTGACGACGAAGGAATAAAAGATAATAAACAAATCCAATTATTCATAAATTTGCATTTAAATACACACCAAAAACAAATATTTTAAAATGTTATTAAAGATAATACATTCTTAAAACAAGTGATACCTTTATACCTCTTATTCTTTTAGCAGCAGTAAGGTAGATACTTGGTATACAAAGCTACATACTTCAATAAAACATAGGTACATACATCTACAATATTTTCTGTAGGATAAGATGGTTTTAATAAGTTAAAGCGAAAATGAGTGCAGAGAACATCCGGTATAAAGGTCATTAATTATTCTCGACTACGAAAACGTAATACCTATATATTTGGAAAAAGGGGACTGTGTGTTTTCTATATAGAAAATGTCATGCACAAAAGAAACAAACTATCAGCTAAGTACTATTGTATATATACGCCTATAGACGATAGAAACATACCTAAAGTCTCAGCCTTTCTTAAAAGTAAAAATGCAACATGGTTGTTAAAAACTGACGAGTATTCGTTCATCTAGTTTAAAACCCTTAATTCATTATCATTGACTATCTGATAATTAAAAAAATTAATAACCCGACTGCGTTTAATAAAGTCCACAAAGAAAGAAACAAGTCCAGTTGTTTACATACCGACTTTAACAGTCAAGGCCCATTATTAGGAAAATTTGGCCTGTATGTCTGTTAAATTCGCTATGAAAACTACTGGACTTGTTTCACTTTTTTAGATTTTTTAATTATTTATTTTATTTAAGACTTTTTAGTGTCCCGAAACTAAAAAAACCCTCTTATTACACTATATTAACACGTTTTAACCAATTTATTATTTCTGATTCAATTTATACATATAATTGATATATATTTTTGTAACCCCCTTTTAATTTCCCTTATTTTCATACCCTTGATAGGTTTGGTTAATTTTTTTTGTAAACGTGCTACTATTTCTTTACAAAATCCGCCATTTTTTTTCAAACAGCTATCTTAAGATTGTTGCTTGTTTTTAAGACAAATATAACGATATCTTAACTGTCGAAATCGATCGATCCGACAAACATGCAAGATACGCGTCTAAGACTCCTGGACAGTCGGCTAAAAAGTAGTTGATTTGGTATTTTCATGTTGACGTTTCTTAAAAGTGTTTGAACATACGCTTGCGGTTAAATTATTAATACACAAAATGCTGGAGGATGAAGTATTAAAAAAACTGTAACCAAAACTTCATGTATCGTCTAGATAGAAATAGAAATGCACTATTGAAACTCGAAACCCCACAAAAGCCCTTATTATTTTGACTATATTGATTAAAGGAAATGGAATTCATGAAATATTTAATGAGCAATTATGTTAGCCACTTGGTATATACATAACACATATACGACATTCAAATGGTGGTAAGAGATATTTACCTAGAAAATTCTTTGCTGTCTGCTCGTCCTACCGTACTTGGCAACCTGCTTGTATAAATGTACGCCGTGTATGTATATAGACCGTGAACCCATAATGAACCGAAAAAAATTTGATTATTTTTGTCATTTGATAAAGGTATATCAGTTCCGTGAGCTTGGAAATGGTAACCTTCGGTAAGAGTGAGTTTTTAATTATGGCTAGTCAGATGAAATTTTTCGTGTTTTTTCTTTTGTCAACCGTTTATGTGAAGAAGGTTTTTGGCATGAAAAAATTTTGTGTGCCGTATGTGATAAGAATTAGCTCAGTTGGATAAGGAGTAACCAATTCCGTCCGCGGTATGATAAAGGGTAGCGGGTTCGATTCCCGCCGTCGCAACAAAATAAATTTAATAAATAGTTGTGATGGGCTGGTGTAATACATTGTATATGCATGAAGGAGGTGCACTCAGCCTCTGAAATTGAGGAGATGATAATAGAAATTATCAGCGGAAAGGTGGTAAAACACATATAGGGTATCACAATGGGCTCTATAGCCTAAGTGTGTCCTTCGTGGACAGCCAATATAACCTAACCTAATCTATATGAATATGTTAAGAAATTTTTTGGCGAGAAGTTTTCTACTTCTGAAAGGTTTGGAAAATGAATTGTAATTTACGATAAAATCATTTTTTGTCCCTTTTGATAGTGCTAAGAATTAATTTGTAATTCGACATAAAAAACACACTGAAAAGTAGTTTTGCTTTATAATGGGCTCACGATCAAATGCTGCATAAGATTCAAGAAACAAGTTTACAACAATTAAATTGGTTGTCACACAAACGGAACTTGAAAATAAACGTTTCTAAGATAGATTACCAACATTTATTTAAATTCTGTGGATAATTCTTATACATACTTTTACTTATAATATTTATTTCTTTTTAGTTTTTTTTTCTGTATTCTCAAAAAACAATGTTAATGATTTATATTATTAAAATGTTTATCCAAATGTATTCAAATCTGGAACAAATAATAAAATATAATTATTTGACATTTGAAACGGTATTATTATTATTCGTAATTTGTATTTATTTGTATGTTTTATTATTATTTAACAAATAAAACAAAATTATTTATTTTATTTCTGTCTTTATATTTTTGAATACAAAATTATGAAATATGATATATTTTTATATATGTTCCAGAAAATTCTTAACTTACTAACCCATTTTTTCTGATTTTCTCGATTTATTCAAATGGGTACCCCTTAAAAAAATTGTAAAAAATGGAAAAATTTTATCAATCTCCAATTTCGATAAAAATTAGTATATAGGGTAATTTTGACCCAAAAATTACAAAAATCAGGTGCATTTGTTCACTGGTCAAATAGTTTTTGAGATACGGACTAAAATCGATCCAAATATTGCAAAATCTCAGAAACTCTGCATCCAATCATTTAATTAACCTGATTTTGATACTTTTTGTATCAAAATTACCCCATTCACCGAGTTTTATCAAATTCCAAAACAAAAATTTTTTTTCTTATTTTCTCGATTTTTCCCTTAAAAAAATTGTAAAAAATGGAAATATTTTATCAATCTCCAATTGCGATAAAAATCAGTATATAAGGTAATTTTGACCCAAAAATTACAAAAATCGGGTGCCTTTGTTGACTGGCCGAATAGTTTTTGAGATACGGACTAAAATCTATCCAAATATTGCAATATCTCAGAAACTCTCTATTACTTTATTATTATGGACAGAAATTGGATATTGGATGACAATTTTAACATTTATAATATGAATAGGAAGATAGTGTTCATGAGAGGAAAGAAAAAATTTATAAAATATTTGGTTTGTGCTCTTCTTAGAAACGGTATTAAAACACTACTGTGAATATGTCAGCAAAAGCTTTTTCAGCAGTATCAAGTTTACGTCAATTTTCAATTACTACATAGTTCCCTCAATTTTCAAGAAAACGCTGCAACCACGCCTAAACGGAGAAAATATCAACAAAAGCTTTCTTCGCCTATCAAGTAGAAAAAAAAAACTGATTTAATTTCAAACAGTCTAAGATATATGACATACTTTTGTGACAAATCCGTCCAATAAATAAACCAATAAAAGCCATTATTTTTGGATATCCTGTTTATTAAAGTTACACATCCTGTTGGTAAATTATTATTATACAGAAATTATTAATATAAATTATACAAAATAAAACATTTATTTGTTTACTAGCTTTTACCCGCGTTTTTGCGCTTAAATAACTAAGATCATTCAAAAGCAAATTAAATAATATGAAACAAACATGAGGAGACACAATTTATGGGGATCTGTTCGACCAAGGTTGTCATACTTACTTCTTATAAAAAAATTGATTTGTTTAGAAACATATTGCACGAAAAGATTTGCTCTGCATGAATTTTTATAATTTACAGAAAAATTAGTTTTATACTATAAATAAATATTTCTGCAAACTAATGAGAATGGACCAAATTTCTTGATAATGGCATCGTTACTTAGAAGATTCTATAAAAGGTCAAGACAAGTATTGTCTTTTTAACAGAAGACATAAAAGAATTGAGAAGTTTTTGAATTTTTTATTTTTAAATATTGGGGAAACAGACGGTTTTATAAATAAGTACTTATATATAAAACGTTGAATACAATTTCCTTCCTTCACCCAATTTAATAGAATTCCCACTTCAAAAAAAGAAAAGAAAAAACGAAAGATTTTTAAATTATATTTAAATGTAATCTTACCCTAAAAACAATAAAATAAAATAGAAAGCAAGAAAAAAATTCAAAAGATATTTTATATGGAATACCCATGAAGAAACTTATTCAAAAGGAAAAATATTTTACTTCCGTGAAAACTTTCGACCTGTGTGAAGGTAATTAAAATCAACAAATTATATGCTCACTTGACTACGGTTCAATAAAATAGTTTTAGTTTAAATTTCATGCTTAATTTTATCCTCGATTTAAAAAGAGGGATATTAAAAGGAGAACCGGTAAGTGTGTCTATCTGTCTGGCTGTCTGTCTGTGGCATTGAAGCTCCTAAGCGACTGAACCGATTTAAATTATTTATTTTTAAAGGTAGTTTAATGAAGAGTGTCCTTGTTTATGTTTCAAGTGTGAGTTTAGGATTCCGCACCCGAAACATTTGTCGGGGGTTTTTCAAATCTTGTAAATTTTGCTTATTAAATTTTGTGTCCCAGGATTTAAGTTTTTTTATTTTTAATATCATTTATGATATTTTTATAATGGATAATTTTTGTTTAGATCTAGCTGATTCCAGGGACTTCGTCCAATTCATACCTGCCTTTTTGCTTCATAAGAGGCAGAATTTATTTCTCTCCAGCTTCTGTCTTATGTTTGTTGTATCCATTCTACCTTCTGCCCCCTGTTCTTATATTTTGTATTTTGAAGGTTCCAATTTTTTACCGTGTGTCTAAGGTTATATTTCTTCAAATTAAGCATAAAATGGTTATTCAAATTTGTATAAAATAAACAAACTTTGACCCCTCACCTTTATTCATCTAGTTGTACTAACGGTCTTCCAGAAAATTGCAGACTAATTGAATAACACATCCTGAAAAAAATATATTTCGCTTAATTTACCTGGCTTCTAGTCGTTATCTTATCATCATTAGCTTTATCCGTTTTCTAGACACATATTTATAAAACAATCTATAATTTTATTACTATTTAGTTAGTTGCAATTTTGGCCAAACGAAACTAAAAATTTTCTTGAAATATACTGAATATGAAAGTAACGTGAGTGTGATAATTTTTCTAAGTCTTTTTTTTTTCAGTATTTCATGTATATGAATAGTTTGTACGGCAGTAAAATGAATTGTATTTGAGATTTTAATGTAATCTGATATCCTCTCAAATACTCGTAAATTAGTGTTTGTAACTGAGTACAGTTTTTCTTTCTTTAACTTATATTCTGGTTGTTATGTATAGAGTGGAGTAGTGTATCTGGGCGCGTGTATCTATGAAATATTTATGGGAATGTGTCTAGTATTGTAAATGACGGTTGTAAATCACTGTTCTTGCGTCTACCTACTCTATACGATTCAGTATTTAGCCTTTCCAGCATGGATACTTTATATGTGCTCCATGCCAGCCACACATCTATAGCTTACTTGTTTCGAATTATAAATTATAGATGTTAAGACAATTATGTGCTAAAATTATTAGTTAATTGTCAAAGAGCGGTCGTAGATGAAATATTGTGGATAGCTGATTCAATAACAGCCATCATAACAAAAAATTATTTTAAATTGTTATGATAGGCAAATGCAGTGACACAATTTACTTCAGATGGAATATGCATAAACAAGGTACATTTAGTTAAACGGAGGACACAATTCTTCCAAGTTACAACGCTTTTCAGATTTTTTAAATTTTATTTTTGTAACACAGTAAAAATACATTATGCCATGCTGTTTTCATAATTTATGTTCATATACTTTCTGCTTCTTCTCTGAAAATTCGATATTTCTACGTAGCTCCTGCGTGACTTATTTAATCTGATTATTTTTTCAATTAACGGTATCAAAAGGGCTATTTAACAATCTTCTAACATGTTTATGTTTATATACCTGGACATAGGTTTTTTTTTTGTTAGGAGTACACTTATGTTGGTCGATTGGGAAATGAAGCTTTCGACATGGGGGACATCTATCATTACAACGAAAATGTACACTGAAACTCTCACGAGAACAAAAACCATATAATCATAATCTCCAAGTTTTATTTGTTTGCGTGTTTTTATTATATTTTTATTTGTATATACAGAGTGTTTCGTAATGGAACAATAATAGTGCCGAAATGAAATTAAATTAGAAAATTTAAACAGTCACTCATATTAAACGTAAAGAACCAATGCATATTGTTTATTACTTTTTAAATTTAATTTTTTCGATTTTGTGATAAATTTGTATTTTTGTAAATGTTAATATCAATTTCTGCTGTGCACCCTACTTCGTTTCAAAGTCACCTCAGGTAAAGTGGATACAAATTTATTGACAAGCGTATTAACACATAAATTTTTTGTGTTACCATACATAATGAAGCAATACTAAGCCAATAATGCTTAATTTGTCAATGTGTTGCTATAATAGGACAATATTACAGTAAAATCAACGTCATATAACTGTAAAAATCTAATCGAATAATGCTACCTTGCCCGACGATGAAACTTGAAACAAATTTTATTTTTTGGTATTAAATAGAATCAAAAAATTTAATTAAATCATTAGATATTGAAAAGAAAGAACGAAAACTTGAATCAATAATACGAAAACGATATTGAAAAAGAAAAAGAGTTTAGTTTTAATTAAAAAAATTGTGAATTCCTTAAAACTTTTACATTATTTTTCATTATAGAAAAAGTGATTGATCGACCTCAGTATACATACTCTTACGCAATAAGAAAAAATGTTCGAATCAAGTAGCACTTTGACTGTCTGGTTTGCACATATTTGTATAAAATATATAAAATAAATTGTTCTAGAAATTTTTTATGAGTTTGCCCAGTAATAAACCATTACACAGAATATCTACATAAAAATAATTTCTCAATAATTAAAAATATGCCTTTAAAAACGCCTTTTAAAACCACGTACATTGCGGTAAAACAACAACTTTTGGCGCAGAACAAAGAGCTTTTGGGAGTATTATTTCAAATTTGTTACTTCATGAAATAAATTTGTTATCAAGTTAGCTTAACAAATTGTGTTTATTTGAAGGCACACATTGCCTCGAAGAGTGCTAAAAGAACGTTTTTGAAACAGCCTGTGTGGGCGGATGTTAAGTGAGTGTTTAATAGCAGGTTTTTTTTCTGATATTTTTTTTATTTAAATGTAAATTAATTTGCATGATAATTTAATTAAGCTATGTAATAAAATCAATACCAGCATTCAAAAAGTGTTCGTTCTCGTAATCGACGTTTCCCATCTTAAATATAAACCATTTTATATTTAAATTTCCTTTATATTGGCACACTTCTTAAATATTCTGAATTATATACAATATACAATACTATCTGACCCGGCGAACATCGTACCGCCTAACAGTCGAGACATTTTAACACAGACATTTTGACATTTTACATTTCAATTGACATTTTAACACAGACAATTTACATTTTACCATAGACAATTTGTTTTTGAGTAATGTTACAATAGTATAAATATTGATAAAAAACTTTCCCGGAACCTCTCTACCAACGCTTAAACATTATGGTATGGTATTAAAGTTCAAATTGACTTTTAATTATTATTACGAATCTTTTGTATGGGAATATAGATAAGTGTTGTTTTTAGATATTTTCAGGCCGTTCTTTCTCACCGTAAGAACCATCCACGTACTTCAAGGAATATTATTTAAAAAAAATTAGCGAAATCGGCTTAGCTGCTCTCGAGATTTGCGCTTAGTAACACATTCAGCGATTCATTTTGACATATAGATTAATTCAAAATATTTTCTAATCGCCCAAAAAAGTTGCAATTTTACATTGTACAATTGTTCCAAGGTAATTCATAAGATATACTTTCCCGACAAAAATAAATAATTCCTTAAAACAATGTAAACCGACCAAAAATAAAAAAAAAGCGAAAAAATTTAAGAAAATTACTCATTTAGACGCTTGGCAAAATTTGAAGAACCGGTTAATCGATTATAATCGGTTATTTGCCAATTTGTAGCAGACTAAGTTAAATATTCTGATTTCGGTTAAGTATCTTAAAACATGTGATGCATTACCCTGTAAGACTGTGCAAAAATTTAAACCGATATTCCTATTAATAACGAAAATATGAGAGTGTCTTCATCTTAAATGCGGCACACTGTATACACCCAAAATGAGAAGATGATTTATACAGAAGATTTAGAATTAGCTAAACGAAATTTCGTTCTTCTTTTATAACTTTAGTTTTTGATACTGTTTGTCTAAAACATTCATCACCTTCGATCGAGTTCTGAAAACCAATCCAACCTAACTTAAAAGCTGTTTTAAAAAGATTTATTTTTATCAAATAAAAAAATCAATCTGTATAAATTATATAAGGAGAAACATCAGCAATTTTTTGTGTGCACATAGTACAAAAAACTACTACTTTTCATATTTTTGAAAATCTTAGTATTTTCTAAACATTTTTCTCAGTTAACGGATACCTTTTGGTTCAATATCTATATACCTAGGTACCTACTACATACTATGGTAGCATTTGTAGATTTATAAAATATTATTTATATCATTTTTTATCGAAAACTTTTTCTTTGTTTATCATTAGTTATGTGGAATATTGGAAAGGAAAGTATTTTGAACAGAATTTAGTGTTAAGCTATATAATATATTATTGCTATTATTGTATATGACATAATATATGGCTCTTGATAGCTAACAATTATTATTATCGAATGCACAATGATAATACAAATCGTTTACGGTGTAAAACTTGTATAAAATATGTTTAAATAAACTTTTTTTTTGTTTTTTATGTTGAGTAAACAAATTTGTAGCAAATAAAAAAAATTGATACAAAAAGAATTCCGACTTCATAAGAAAAACTTTTCCAAAACAAATTAATATGCAAAAAGAAGTAAAAAAATAACGATAATATAATGTAGTTAAAATTATTGTTATTTTTGGAGTCGGTGTCAGCCAAGGAAACAACTCTGACAGAATAGTTTGCTACATTAGCTTGGCTGACACCGACTCTAAAAATAACAACTTTAACTACATTATATTATTTTTTTTACTTTTTAGTGCATATTTTGAAGTCGGTTTTCTTTTTGTTAAAAGTTTTTTTATTTTGCGATTTTTAGCGAATCTAAAGTACACTAGTTTGTCACTAAAAAAAAAATAATCAAAATCGATTGGCGTGATATTGAGTTATTCGTTCTCTTGTCGTGCATACTTAATACAAATTTAAGACTTTTATGGTTTTCTTATGGATGTCGCTGTCAGAACTTGACTTAAATGAAATGGTACCACACGGGAAGCAGCAGGTTTCAAATAGATAAAGAATAATCAAAATCGGTTCACCCAGTTGAAAGTTCTGAGGTAAGACACATAAAAAAAAACACAATCGAATTGATAACCTCCTCCTTTTTTGTTTGAAGTCAGTTAAAAAAAAAGTTTATCATTTATAATATTATGCAGAAAATATTTATGAATTTAAAAACATTATACTTATACATGAAAAGTTGTTGACTCCTGGGAATAATGTTTTTAGTGCAGTTAATTAAAGAAAGCTAGTAAATAAAAATAGCAGGAGGTAAGACTGCTGTAATACATTAAAGAACGCTTCGAACATATTACATGTTCTAATGCAGTAATGTACTCACTTAGTTGTTAAAAAGTCGTATCCAAACAATTTTTAACTTCCCAGAGGAAGTTAATGTAATGGGGCCCATTTTCACAATCATCAGTTTTACATATTTTCGCGGTTTCAACGCTGCAATATCCGAATCAAACCTTTTCAATGTGATGTCTGTATGTGCATGTGTACGTATGTGCGTTCGTTCGAATTCTTTCGCCTCGATTATCTCGCGAACCAGTTACGACATTAACACGTCACTGGACTTATTCGACGCGTAATCACGTATTTAAGAACTGAAAGAGCTTTTCAGCACAATTAGTTGAGCCGTTTTTTAATGGTAATAAAAAAACTGGAAAAAACTGAATAAGCAGAATCTGAAAAGTAGATAAAACACATCATTTATCTATGGAGATAATTATCGTACCAGCATAAGCTGCAGTACATGTTCGAAGAATAATCTATGAAGGCTAACAAGACCTTTTTTTAATGATTTTCCCCTTCTGGGGAAGTAAGTGGTGTGGACTACAGGGGTCGTATCACACCGACTTAAATTTGAAATAGTGAAAATCGTACATATGTTAAATTTTTTGGACATATTTAATGATGGTGAATTTAGAAATTCATCATCGTCGAATCGAACTTATGAATACGATAAATTATGCCCAGTGCAGTATTTTATTGCACTCTTTATTATCATAGTCTTTATTTATTAAGGTGCAATAATTTATATATGCATTAAAAGTAAATAGGTACCAATTGGACGGAAAAAACCGGCAATTCCTTGTAGAAATTTTAATAGCTATAATTTTTATAATAATCCTCATTGAAATTATTATAAAATCAAGCTTTTTATGGGAGTTTGACCTTTGTGCTCCACACATTCAACTTCCCAAATGATGAAAGTAACTTTTTATAATTTCCTGAAACACTTCAATATTAATTGTCGTATTTCAACAGATATAGACTAGACTAGAAGTTATATACACTCTATCTTTGCAAGAGGTATTTATAATCAAAACACGAAACTTGGAGAAATAAATTTTTTAATTTTATACAAATTCTCAATATAGGATGGGATTTGAGGCATAGTGATAAAAACAATATGCCAATTTTTTTTTTCTCAATATTTTGTATTATAACCGTTTATAATAACATACAGATTAAATAATATTTTTCGTTTCATAAATCCTGTTGTATGTATCATAAATAATTATGACATTTCTAAATATGAAGTTGTTATGATAATAGTTTTGGTACGAAAATATTTTAGAAATGTTATTATAATAACAGCTTTATTATTTAATACAGTAGATAGTGCCTTACAGTAGAAATAGTTTAACAAAAACCTCACTAACGATATTATGAGAATGTCATGGAGGTGGTTAGTATTCACTGAAACCTAACATTTTCACTTAAGGTGGGTAGAAAACAATGCGTTAATTAATCTTGACGAAGCACAAAATTACATCGTTTATGCGTACATACATTGTGGCTCAAAAAATGACACATACCTTGTGGAGAAAAATGAATTACCCTACAAAAATCACGTTCTTAAAAGTATGAAAACAAGAAAATATTTTCATACGGAATTGTTTTGATCAGTAAAATCGTCATTACAGTCGGGGGACCACTACCATTAAACAGTTTTTTCACAGGGCGGAAGAGAAGTCACTCGACTGCCATGACGATTTTACTCATAGTAACAATGTCAGATGAAAATACTTTCTTGTTTTCATACTTTTAAGAGCTAGATTTTATAGACGTCGGGGTTTTAGTTTTTGAACTTTATTTTATTTAAACTATTTATGGGGGTTATAATTTCATGATAAAGTATAACAATATATATAAATTTTTAAAAGTGCTAATTACGCCTTTTCATTTATTGTTATCATTCAAGTGCATGAGCTAAGGTTTCCGTACCCGAGAAGAATAAAAAATTGGCGATGATCTTCAAAATCGATTCAGTTTAGAAAAGGCATGACATATAATTTTAACATATAAATAAATTCTATGGAAATGAATGGCCAAATAAACCTGGCTCAATTCATTTCGAAAAGTGAAATGGCAAAATAATTTGGTAATTCAAAACAATAATTCAAAAGAAGAAAGTCAACTTAAATATTTCAATTTCAATTAAAATATTTCCAAAAATTTGCCACAAAATATGATTGCTCTATAAGTATCCTTTTCATCACATCTGATGTCCTAGACCATCACTTTGATATTGATTTAATAAGGAGTGTTATACGTTTAAAGTGTTTATCTGTTTGCCTGTGTGTTTCTCAGTGGCATCGTAGCCCTTAAACGGTCGAACCGACTTGATTGAGAACATTTTATAGGAAAGTTTTCAAAAATCGGTTTGCAAGGAATAAATCGCATTTGTCGGGTATTTTTTTAATTTTGTAAATTTCACTTGTATTATACTAACTAATATATTCAATTTCGTACCTAAGTACCTGCTCTGAATCGATCACAAAAATTAATTGGCTTTCATTAGATGAAACTAATCAAACGGCTTAAAAATATTAATTGTGGCATGTTGTTTACAAACATTCTGTTCATTAACAATCTAGTGAAGATAATGAAATCGAATGGTAAGTCCATTATACATATAATGATAATGTAATAATTCTCGCATATCCATCTCACGAACTATTAAACTATTACTAACACATACCCACTACAACATAACAGCAACAACAACAACAATAATAATAATAAACAATAACATTATTCAACAAATATATGGATTTTAACAAAGGCGTGTAACATGGGTTATACTAAATGACTAACGGAATAGATTTTAGTTATGTAAATATATATATATATATATATATATATATATATATATATATATATATATATATATACCTACTGATGTTGAGAGTTAAGCCGTTAATATAAACAAATTCATTAAATTTGTTATAGTAGTTTTTAATTTTAGTAGATGTAATATCCATTTATGATAATAAATTTCGATTTTTGCCCCAATTCCTAGATCAGTTTTTTGTATTTTTAAAATACGTATTTTCGACTACCAAGTAGTCATCATCAGTAAGAATTAGCTAGTAATGTTACTCTTTGCTAATTTGGTGCAGTCCGCCACCAAATTAGCAAAGAGTAACATTACTAGCTAATTCTTACTGATGATGACTACTTGGTAGTCGAAAATACGTATTTTAAAAATACAAAAAACTGATCTAGGAATTGGGGCAAAAATCGAAATTTATTTCGACATATCCTAGAGTTCTCATTTATTATCTTCGATAATATTTATATCCATTTATGATATTTAACAATAACATAAATGAATATTATAATTGGTTCTAAAGTTCTAATCACACATTTAATAATAGTAAAATAATAATTGAAAAAACCTAAACTAAAAAGTAGGAAATCATTTCTATAGGTATAAAAGAAAAAATGAAGTAATTAAGAAATACATTATTTTATGGTAAAAAAGCGTGGGGTGCTAGATATCAATTATTGTAAAAGTTTTAAAAAGCATTACATGTTTTTATATGATAAAATAATTTTTTTTAATCACTCAATTTTATTTTTGAACTTTTTTATCTTAGAAATATATTTTGAACTTTTCAGCTAGCATCTACAAGAGCATGTGTTTTATTTTTATATAATAAAAACCCTATTATTTATTAAAATTATGGAATGTTATCTGCGCTTCCACCATCAAATATTGTTTACTTAATCGTTAACCATAAAGATCCTGATCAGGATAATCGAACTAGCATACCAAATAATAGTTTTGTCATTAGTCCTTAATATATTCCGTTACGTAAATACATAGATACGTAGCATTATAGATATATAGTATTATAAAATCAAAAATGGTAGCCTCCGCCCACACTATTGCAAAATGAACCAGTAATTCATTTAATACTAATGTTGCCAGTTTGTATTTGCTTAGTATACAATATAGAATTACCAGAATCTGAATTTTCCCCTAAAAGCTTAAATTTTTTAAAGTCAGATAACACTTTCTCAGTCCTATTGGAATAGACAGGTCTTATACAGACGAAAAATATCATATATCGGTTATATGGAAAATGAGATCAATAGTCATGCAAAGACGTCTTACCATCCATTGAGCACTTTGACCGAATTGTCGAAAGTGTGTGAGATAGTGTGATGCTTAATAATTTCAATGTAAGAAAGAAATCGAATTATTTGATGTCATAAATATAAACTGAAAATGATTTACATGTGTAAATTCTAAAATTTCGCTTACAAAAAAATGCTTAAGTATACATACATTCGCCCTATTAGGTCAGTTGGTGGAGGTGTAACCAATTCCGTTCGCGATATGCTTAGGGCAGGGGGTTCGATTCCCGCCGTCGCAACAAAATTAATTTAATTAATAGTTGTGATGGGCTAGTGTAGTGCACGGTATATGCATGGAAGAGGTGCACTCAACCTCTGAAATTGTGGAGCTGATAAATTAAATTATCAGCAGAAAGGTGGTATAACACAAATGTGGTATCATAATGGGCTCTATAGCCTAAGTGTGTGCTTCGTGGACAGCCAATATAACCTAACCTAATCTACATACATTCATGCATATAAACAAACATGGCTAGTTGAGTAAAAGCTTGTAATGTAAAAATGGAGATTATCTACCAAACAATTCGAATGGTAATTGGTTTATGTATCAGGGTCTCTTAAAAGTCAGTATCCGGTGCAGGTACATAAAAATAAAATGTTTTATTCTCAATGTAACAAATGTTGTGATTTACCTACCTGTAATGTAAATATTTCAGACAAAAATTATTCTTTAAGCATTATGTAGAACTACATTTATTCTCTATTGATTCCGATCATAAAGTTTTATTTTAATCGATTGATAGGTTAAAAATGTAAAAGGTACATAAAAATAATGAAAGGCAATTTATATATCCAAATGAATGAACAAACATAAAACGTATTTATATAATTTAATACACTGGTACTACTTTATATCTACAACTAGAAATGAAACCAATATTTCAAAAAAATTTAATATTATGTTTTTATGCAGAAACAACAAAATAGGAGAAAAGAATCGGTAGGTATAAGAGAATCGTACATTTTTTGATTTATTACATGAAAAATTTGTGTGAAGTTCTTAGAAAGTCTAACAACATTGAAGAAAAGTGATATTTAGATAGTTTTCTTTTTTAATTTGTGAGACTGGCAAATTTTTAATTGAGTCACCACCTTAAAAGTGCAGGTAGGCTATTAATCAGGCCAAATTTTATGCAGTCGGGCTCTATAGTTTAAAGTAGTTTTTTATTAATGACATAAAAAAGTACAAAATGTTAAAATCTATTATAAAGGCTACGAATACATTTAAAATACAGTAATACACCCCTTATCAACATAGTACTCCTTCTGGAACAACTGTAGACTACAAGTCAAAATTTAAATGGGTTAAATGATTCGCCAGCAATCATGTTGAAAAAGATGCTCCTATATTTAAAAGTAATTTCAAGCATCATGGCGTCAGTTTTGTGCTCTACATGTGATTATAGGTGAGAATATGAATGCCACATCACTTAGAGTCTCACCCCTGCATCAAAATTTCATAAATGTTGTACAGAAATAAATCACGTATGGCTTTTTAGGGAAACTGACGGGAGGTAAAAATTTTTTTAACTTCCTTCACCGAATTACCGGTTTTATTTCTGTATGGCATTTATGTAATTCGCTTCGAATACTTATGCAGAGATATTATCCAGCAACGCCTTACATATTTGCTGTTGTAGGGATGAAACATCAATATTCTCACATGTACTCTACTGAACCGCGCAAAATTGACGCTTATGTCGAATTATTTGTTAAATATATTAAAAAAAACTTTGATATTATTTTGAATTTAATAATTTTGAAATTTTTAGTTTAGTTAGAGAACATATCCCCTTTTTACAATCTAAGTTTTATATAAAAAAATTTTCCTAAAACTATTTTAGGCGTTTTATATGAAACACTTGGTATATAAAAATAAGTTCATAGAATTTGAGAAATTTAGGGTAAATATTAATAATTCTCAAGAATTTTATAGATGCTTATAAGCTTTTCGTAATTGTCATATACTTCTTAAGTGTATGGTTTCGTACATAATAAATACATACTGTTAACGAAAACGGCAGTTTAAGAAAAGCGGGGGAGTTCAGCAGAGCTCAGATTAGGAAGTTAGACATTCTAGCTGAAAAATCTAGGATATAACACTGTTATGGTCACTAATAGTAGTATCTTTGTAGTATTCTGTTCATACATGGAAATACATATATATTTAGTTATTATATTATAGTGGATGGTTTGATATCCCAAGGCTCACTAGGTTTATCATATACGCATCATTTATGTTATTAAAGTTAATCTTTAGAAATGTCAACCAATCTCATCCCTCAGTAAATTATTTTAGTTTTTCTTGCTGTCCTAAAATATTATTTTTCTTTGAAAGGCTATGTGGAAAACTTTATTAAATTAATTTCATATATCAAATTTAATGATTTACTACTTTTATGTTATATTTTGATAATGTAATTGTCGTTCATCACCACTTTTCTCTTCAGTTCCACTTATGTATAACAAACAATGCAGAGATTTTAAATTGATTTGGCAGCGATTTATTTTTTTGATTGTGGCGTTTACTAAGTCCGCGAGGAGTAAGGTTTGATTCGTTTAACTTAAGCAGGACTTCGATTGGGACTAACTACCGCACAGATCATTTAGATTTGTTTTACAAAATGAAAGCTTAAACTATATCAAAATACATTGATTGATTACGATACGCTTTTAGCAGTCAAGCCTCGATAACGCTTCCACCAGATATCACGTTTCGCTCACGCCATATCGATCAAGAAATAATTTTTAAAACATTCCCCGGCTTGAAACGACTTGGCCGAATGTAATTCTTTCGAAACGTATTTCTGTTAATACGCTACTATCGACTTAACGTCGATATCACGTTTTATTCGAGCTTTATCGATGACAAATAAAATGACCTTGAACGTACGAAGAACGTATGTGCACACACACACGAACATACTTTTTCTCCAAATTGGTGTTAATGCCTTGTCGCCTTGTCCTAGCCATGAAACGTAAAGAGGTGTTGAAATTTTCAATTTCGTATTCGAGCCCATTACAATAACTTCCTATACTGGGAAGCAACCAATGAGTCACATTCCCTTTAAAATAATTTTGGTATGTTGTGTTGTTTTACAAAATACCTACATCACATGATGGATGATACCAACCGTATCGTAAATATAATATTGTAAAGTTTTTTTATTACCATTTATTAAAAAAATAAAAGTTTATATATTAATTTGGCAGTTGCTAGTTTGTGACGCTATTTTTAATTATAATTTTAACGGAGTACTACTCATAAAAAAATTATCAAAACGGATATATGCCTTTAAACAGGACAAATGCCTAAACATTATTATAGATGTTTGAAACTTTGTTTGCCAACTTTTATATTTACCATACGAGATACGTTTAAAAAAAATTTTATTTTATTTTTTATATTGATTTGTTTATAAAGTGCTTTTTTGCACGTATGGTATATCCTGTGGGTGTCGTGTAGTACCGAACATAAATAATATTTGAATATTTTTATCAAGTGTAAATTACCTAGGCGTAATGAAATTCACCATATTGATATTTGATTGAGCCTTTAACCAATTTACATTTGTTATTTGGTGTCATTTTAAAAAATACAACATTTTTTAATCATCTATGAATACCTTGCAGGTATAGTTTTATTATAAGAGGAAATTTTAACACACAATATTTTTAATCAATAATAAGTTTTAAAAAAAAGATTTTTTATACAATGCTAGGGGTTGAAACGGGTGTGCTTGAAAAATTTGAAAAATTGTGCATCGATTAAGCTCAAATATGGACAAGATACACAATCGCCTCCAAGGTTTCTTTTGTTTTTGTTTTTAACCTTCGGGGGGTGGAAAGGTGGAGCGAGAAAGTAGGGATGAATAAGCGAATATATCAGACATGCCTAAGTAGGGTATCAAATAAAAGAGCATGACGTGTACATTTCAAAACCGTAATCCCTGTGATACATGCAGGGGGGGTTGGAAGTGGGAATGTTGCCCAACAAAGCGGGTAGTTCAGAGCTAGTATTATAGTATAAGCATATATAAATGACATTCAATGAGTTTGTGGTTAGAAAATTTTTAATACCAACCTTTAAATTGATAATTGTGTAATAAACAGCTTAGAATTAAGGTTGCGGGTTCGAATCCAGGCAGCGCCAGTATGAACAATTTATAATTAATGGAGGTGCAGAATTGATCACATTGTCGTCGCTTGTATAAGAAAGAAGTAACCGATTCCACCCACATCAAATATGTAATTGTAAATTTTGTAATTTAATAAAATAAAGATTAACAAATAATGATGTGGGTGGCCTCTGTGATAAGGCGTATGCCATAAAAACGGAGGTTATTATTATTATTATAATAAACAGCTATCTATTATAGAAATATTAATGATATAAAATTCACTGTCATATAAAATAGATCTATAATACAGGTAAAATTTTTTGTTTGTCCGTTGTACGATGTCTTCTCATATCTCAATATAAACGATGTAAAAGAGAAACTTAATATTACATCTCTCAGTAATATTTCTCTCTTATTTGATCAAAACTGTCTAACATAAAAAAGTTTTTGTAGCAAACTCGCTTTTAGCCGGCAAAATGCGTGGAGCTGATATTCCTTCAAATGACAATCTTAATTTTATTTAAGTTTGCTATGAAAATAAATACAAAACGATTTTTAATTTGAAATTTACTTTTGTTCACTGTTTATACCAACAGAAAACAAGATCGATTTTTCGGGCTAATTACTCTTTTATGAAAAAATGAATTCGTTTATATATTTGGTAAAATTTGAAGTGAATCTTTTCAAAGTTTTAACTGTTCTACCCAGGTTTGAATGACATTTATTATTCGAATGATATTGAATGATTTTTTTCAACTGATTTTATCTAGTCAAAATATACAATTTATATCGTTTAATGTTGTGTATAATAATATGTATGTACCATAAATATGAGATTTGTTTAAGTGCGAACTCTTGTACTCTGCATTTCCAACCATAAATTCATAATTTCTAATGAATGTTTTAAAAAGTTACAGCAGAAGGTACGAGATATATCATACATTAGATAGATAGATATATACATGGTGTCTCAAAAGAGTTAGTATATATGGCAGCTAAGCATTGTGTACAGAATCGAATTCAGTGCTGCCAGCGGAAATATGTATAACATATAAAACATAAAGGTAACAAAAGATAAACCGTAGCCACAAGAAACTATTACAGAGATTATACAAAAAAACTTACCTTTACATAAATAAATCATCACATTCATTATTCCCGAAGTTTTTTTTTTTTTTTACTTTTATCAGGAGGTTGTAGTTTACATATACACATTTAGTTTACGATGTTTATCTGTCAAAAAGGGGTTTAGCACATGAAACGATTTTTTTTATTTTAGTTTACGAAATGAACCTCCACCAAAATAGTAATATGCTTGCAAAGTTGGCAGACGCTGCATGTATGACGAAAAGTCACTATTATACAATATAAGCTACAAATACCACAGCCGAAAGTTGTTGGCTGAATTAGAACTATATACTGTTTGTAAACCATATCGTTAGTTATTTATACTATATGAATTAAGAAGAGTTTTTACGAGCTTTCTTATGTATAAAACAAAGGGGCGAATCAAACTGGCCAGACTCATCACTTGAAGTTGTATCCATACAATACCAACCATTAATGCATAACCATAACACACCATAGTACACGGACACAACCCTCTTTGTCTTATACATAAGAACACCCATATAGACTCTTCTTACTTCATAGCATTTTATATGGCTAACGAGATCACTTACGATCGGTATAAACTAATGTACAACTTTGCTTTTATCTAGAAAACAATATGGAAACTGATTTAAACATTTGAATAATGGATTTTTTTTCGATAATTAATTTAAAAACTTAGGAGCTACACTAAATAGGTACACACATATAAAGTTATAAAAAAATATTTTTTATTAACTTTAGCATACATACTACTTTTTGAACACCTTGCATGCATTAAATCAACTAATGCATGCTATAAATTTTATATCCTAGGCAAAATTTTTAATATTAATAAATTATTAGGAGAATATTATTTTATTTAATAGATTTTTTTTAGTCGGAATAAATTACAAAACTGGATTTTACTTTCATATCTAAATGGTGGATTATTGTTTGAAAGTTTAAGATACTAAGATTAATTTTTTTAATCAATAAAAAATATTAGATAAAACTAGTCGAATTTGACTTATGATTTTGGTCTAACATTTTTAACAAATGCTTAAAAAATCTGTGCTTCTGCTGGATTTACGTTAAATACGTACATGAATTAACTCATATAATATAATAATTTCAGTAAAATTTTGTTCATGTCATCGTTTTCAGAAAAGTGAAAACTTTCTAGAATTTATACCCCATTTTAAGAAGAGAATTCGTCAACAATAATTACGTATTTTAAGTTTCCAGTCTTGAAAACTAAACGACTACTTGTCTGACCTTCGAATCAGGACCTTAGTTGCGCGACACAATATGTAGAAAAAGAAATAAAAATCGACAGTATATATGTTGAAGATAATTTGTGTTTATTGAGCTTACTCGGCCTAAAGTAACCCTTAAATCAATTTTTTCCCTATTTAATATGCGGAAAAATAGGCCTGATAATTCTACGACGCATGTCTAAAAGTATACTGTCGGCGAATTAAGTTTTAGGTTTTATAAAGCTAGCTTCTACGAGAAAAATTTTATTTAATTACAAGTTTTGAAAAAACGATTATGAATCCGTTGGAAACGCATTAAAATATCTTTAAATTTAGCACCCAATTTATCAATGCTTTATTTAGAGATATTAGGAATGTTTCCAATAAAAACTTAAGCCAATATTCAATGAAACAAATAATGCAAAATTTACTAAACGTATATTTGAATTTCTACATAATAATTTAACGATGCTTATTTAAAATTTAATATAATCAAATTTGATATAAATGCCAAATATTCGATTATAATAAATGAATACATATTTTATAATCAATTTGTAATTAATAAAATAGTAAATTATTGTTATAAATAAAACAATAATTACAATAACTGTATTGTATACGGAAATATAATAATAAAGTTTCAAATTGTTATTTATAATTCATTAAATTTACTCAAGCTATTTTAATTGTTAAAATTTTCGTTTGTAGACAGAATTTATAAATTCCATATACAAACGCTCTTCAATAGTTTAATTTAATAGTTCTTCGTCGTCACGTAGAAAGGGATAAGTAAAAAAAAATGTTAGTTTTGAGTTAAAAATTTAATTGAGCGTCATAAACACTAGTTAGGCAGTGGGTAAAGTCTGTTCAAAGAATAGCTTTTCTAAGCGCCCTGACAACGTTCCGCTAAAATTTCGAAATTCTTTTGCATATCTTATACAAGATGGTAAAAATTTTAGTACCCCTTACGGTACTAAATTTTTAATCTATTGAAGTACCTATTAGTTTTTTGTTTTAACATACAAAGCTTATATTGAATTGTTTTAAAAAGATGTTTGTTTGTTTTTTTTTTCTTTTTTTTATGATAATACTAGTTTTCTTAGGATTTATTTAGAAAACAAAAATTCCTTTAGTTAAAAACATGAAAAATATTTTTCTCTTAAGAGAATTATGGCAAGCGAAACTTGATTTTCTATAATATATGTTTTTTCTAAGTATTTCCGTATGTACCTACTTTTTTTTTATTAAAGTTATCAAAAAAAATCCTGGAATTTGGTACACGGCCTGACTGATTTTAATGAAATTCTTTTGTACATTCGGTCGATATAAGAATAGGTCATAAAGTATTTTTCAACCTCCTAACCCCCATTCTAGGATACTAAAAAGAGAGTGATAGTTATATATTTGTATATGGAAACCCTATGTATTGATCTATATTTGTTCCTAAAAATTTTATGAACTAATATGGATCAATGTTTGCTTAAATGTCATTGTAACTGAGGTTTCCTGAAGTTCATGTGGTTTATAATATTTACAAAAGAGAATTCCAACTATACTTTTCCCAAGCAGTATGTATGTAATGTTTCTTTATAAATCGAAAATCTGAAATCTTTAGCACAGTAAATTTTATCATTATATCAAAAGTTCATTATACGAGGATCAACTTCTGAATTAAAGCGTTAATCTGTCTCGTACTGTTTAGGATTTTAATAGGCTGTTAAAGAAACCCGAAAATTTTCAGAAAATGTTCATTTTCTTACTTAACCCTTTCTACCAGACAGCAACAAATTATAAAATATGTTTATAATGAACCTAATAAACATTATTTTGCCCCTATAAATAGTTTATGAATATGATTAATTTGATTAATATTTATTATTATTAAATACATTTATTAATGAATAGAATATATTTTAATTGGAACAAATTGTTCTGCATCATTTCTCTACTTCAGATATTAGTAGTTAAAAGTATGCAAAATAAAATTCTGCGCTATGACAGTAGTAAATAGGGTGATTTTAACAGAAGTAATATAATGGTACACTGCAGTTTGTCCTTTTAAATTAGATATTCTTAATGCGGTGCTCGTATTTTTATGTAGTCGTAGGGTTTTCATAACATAATATTTTCCTAACAAAAACTCTTGTTCCTAGCAAGTAAAAGTGAGAGGGAAATATTTATAGAAAAATTATCCTTCTTCATCTACAAAACAACTTTTGTTCGGAATATTATTTTATGAATCATTTGGCGATATCACATGCAAAAAGTATAACTTTTGCTTTTGGTTTCGAAAGATGTTTTGTACAAAACTTGATTCTTATTTAATGAAAAATGACGTTTTATTATAATTTTGTCTCTGTATCTGCGTTGTGTAACATCTACGCACGCTTGCATAAAAAATCGTAAGCTGTATTAAAACTATATCTATTTGCAGTATTCAAAATATCTGACTTCTTCTTATCCATTTTTGCGTAGGTATTATTTTTATGTAGACTGTAATTCGTATCTTAGACTCCAGGCTTGAACCTATTTTCAAAAATCAACCAAATAAAACATTACGTAATAAAACAGATTTATTTTATAATTTGAAATGTGAGTGATAAATGAATTAATCACTGACTTTGTGTGAAGGAACTTAATTGTTTTCTTACGTTTATAATGGCTTAAAGCCGTCGTTAATATTTCGGGCTTCTAGGGCTTCGATTGTTAATTTATTACAATTATTTTGAACATAAAAGGTAGGAAAAATCGAATATTAAATTGGACATTCGTAGTTAATTTTTGTCTATTTATGAAGGTATAGTTTAATTAAATAATTTATTTAGTGTGCACATTTTATTATGTTTATTAATAATGATATATTCAAATTTATTGTAAAAATTGTTGTAACATGTTTATTTTATTTAAATTAATGCATATTTTTCAATATAAATAAATTAATGAATTATTTCAAATTTGTAAATGGTTAAAATACATAAATATTCATATTATCGCATTATGTTTAAAACAAGGCAGTGTCCTATGGTATTTCATGGTAGGTCTAGTAATACAACAAATGTTCCCATTATTATATTTTTGTAGTAAGTAGCCATTAGTTTTATTTCACTCTAGGTTTTATCTTTTGTATATATTTACCTATTCAGGAGGCCTTGAGTCACCAGCCTTATATTGCGCTGAGGGTTATAATCCAACTTTTGAAATTTTTCGATAAAAATCATATATTATATTTTGAACCTTATTGATGCAAATATTTAAGCTGTTATGCGGGAAAAAATTTATATTTTCTACAAAAAGTTTATTTTCTATTACAAAATGCTGAAATTGGCTACTTTTTCGAGAAATTAATAAAATTAAAAGCAATATCGGTAATGGTAAATCGGATCCAAAAACTACTCAGAAAGTTTCTTCTTAAAATTATATCCTTTGTATCTCTTTGTTCTTCTTATGACATAATTTTGGGGCACTTAGTTTCCTCTGTAATACACGAGTAAACTTGCATATTTGTTGGTGTACATAAGTGCAAAGTATAATTTTTATGAGTACCATTGAGTTTTCAACGGATTTTATATGGAATAAAATATTGTCATTAGAGCATAAATTTTTATACTTTATAATCAGATGGTTGTTCTAAATAGGATGAGCCACAAAATACAAACAAATTTAAGTTGATGATTTAACATCCAAATAATTTTGGTTTTGACTAAACGAATGACTGATATATCAACGCACAGTCCAAGCATCTAGGACTAGGGCCATGAAAACTAGTATTGCATATGGTATTCTCTGACCCTGTAGGTGAATGTTTTTTAACCCCCAACTCAAAAATATTGGTGTAGGTAATAAGTTTCACAACTATATGTGTGTGTAACTATGTCTGTCTGTGGCATCGTTGCTCCTGTACGGATGAACCGATTTTGAAAAAGAAAAAACCCTTTCCTTTCTAAGGTTTGTATATTTTGCAATTTTCACTCATGGAAATTTAACTCCTAAAGGAGTTATAAAGGAGACTAAAGTTATAATGTATTAACTCAAAAACTACTTTGCCGATTTTAAAATTCTTTTACCTACCAAAAGCTAAATTGTCAGCCAATCACATGGAATGTATTTTATTTTCCAAAAATTTAATTCGATGAAATTTCCATGAATAAAATAAGGGATAAATGGGGCCAAGGAAAGTGAAGGCTATAGCGCCTTAATAATTTAGGATAAGTGAAGAATATTTTTAAAGTTGAAATTTTCCAGCAAAGCAGGCGGGTAACTTCTACTAAAATATAAGCCGACAATATTGGTATTAACAGGAAATTTTAATTTAAAACACCTTTAGCATACCAAATTTTCTAGTTTGTTTTGAAAATTTGATTTTGTACCATGAATATGTAAGTTTGAAAGAGGTTGGAAAAGCAGAGAACGTACCTTATTTGAATCCTATGTTTTTTCTGAAGCATTTTACATTTTTCCCAACAATCATAAATTAAATCTTTCCTCCTATTATTTGTTAAGAAAAGTTGAGATAAGACAGTCTTTATTGCTCTGAATAATGCTACTTTTTTGTAATCATTTTATAATATGAAGTGCAAACCATCTATTTTAGCTTAATATCTGTTTAAAATTTATTTAATATAAAATCATTGATATGGGAATTCAGCTTTTAACATTATACTATTAACTAGTATGAGTAAATCAAAACGCATGTTATAAATATTAATTTTATTCACATAGTTATACTAAAAGTAATAACCATTTCACAAAATATTTTCCATAGAACCTATACGATGATTATTTAATGTATATTATAAATATTATATTATTTATTGATGAATATTTTAAATTTTCCAATAAAAAGAAGGAAATGATTGTAATGATTCCGAAAATCCTACTTAACATTTTCAACATTTATTTATGTTTAATAGCCGGAACATTGTAAAATAGGCCCCTCAAACTGAAATGGTAACGAATAACAGAGAGTGTAGATTTGAGTGCACTTTTATTCGATGCCATTTCAGTTTGAATGGCCTATAACGCCGCTTCTATATTATTTTATGTGTGTAAGCAGGTGTATTTCTTCGTTAATAGACTTTTTTTCGAACACAATTTCTCGTAAATGATAAATGAGAATGATCTCGGATTATCACCAATCGCGTTAAAACATTGCATTATAACATCAAAGTGTGCAAAGAATGAACAAAGGAGCAAGTAGAAATTGGGGCGTTAGGGGGAAAGCAAAAATTTTCTCAAAGAAAGTGCGTATTTAGTATATAAGCTACACATTCTGACAGCTATTAAAAGAATTAACACTTTAGTTTTGAAGTCAATAATGAAAAGTTATTCTCATCATTGAAAATCATCTTTTATGAAATGGTTGCCTTGCTACAGCAGATCGTGGTGTTTCATTAAGATTCTAGTACCCTATTTCGCAACTCGATCGAAAAGATCGCATGAGTTTGTGAGAAAGCGTATATTAAAGAAAAATCCCTCTCGGTTCAAAGTAGAAGGAGACACTAAAAATATCTCAGTTTTGAATTAAGAAACTTATATGCACTAGTTGATCCTTTTGGATATTGAAATTTCAGAAAAATTTGAATTTGAATAGTGCTTTTTTTGTGGCAACAGTATTTTTAAAAGAACAAATCTTTTGGTGAGCCTTTCGGCTAGGATGTAATGCGTGAGTGTAAGCTTTGTGCCATGCCTATTCAGACAGGTCGATCTTTGATCTAATCATTCAAAAGACTGTTAAAAAATTACGGTAGATTAAATAGCTATCCTAAATTGTTTAACAACTTTGAGACTATAATATGCTCCTGGTAAAATGAAATCAATAATTATTTACATTTAAAAATAAACCGAACCTTTTCAAAATCATGTATTTCAAAATATGTACCAAATTGCCCTTATAAATTAAATTTATCAATATAAAATGTTTCTCTATCTGTAAAATAAAATCACAATATACCGTGAGTCCATAACGAAGCAAAATTTTCATGTTTCTTTTTGTCTGTGGCTTTGAGGATTGATGAAAGATAACCTTGGCGACAGAAAATTTTAAGAAATCAAGTTATATGATTTTCATCTAAAAAAATTTTAGCAACAGGGCGTGTAAAAAATTCCCAGGGACCAGTCCAAAGGATTAAAAATAAAGTGCAATTTTTCTGTAAGGATATTAAAAACTTTATTTTAACATACCTATACGGCAAATAATGAAAAGGCCGGAATAAAACAAGTAGAATCATGGACATATCGATTTATGAAGGGTTCATGGTCTGTAGTGTATGAAGAATATGAATATAAATAATTCGGGTACAAACAATTTCATTCAAATTATATTATTGAATTTGTGATCTCATTAAAAATATTTGATGGTGTACATTATTTGAATATAAATTATAATTTTATGTTTATATTATATACAAATTATTTATTATATGAATACAATATCACATGTGTATACGACCATTAGGTGATTAAATTAAAACCATCGCATTGGTTTCATAGAAAATACATCATTGACTTATTTTAATATAGGTTCCGATAATATTATTTAGACTTGGAGACCATGAAACAAAAGTTCAAGTTATTTTAATTCGAGTACAGTCATCCTTATTTGTTCAAATTGGTGTTATTATAAGAAGTTAAGAAAACGTCAACATTTTCTGCAAAATAGGGGAGCCATCAGCTACATCCCCCTCTTAAGCCAACCATTTTTTGTTTTATGTTTGTCTTTGAAAAAAAATGGAATAAATATGGAACTAAAATCGAACTTGTTTTTCATTTTAATTAGTATAGAATTCTTTCTAACTCATCATTTTTGAACTGCCAGTCACCGACTTATAATTCTAAATTTTTTCAATAATTCCAAATAACCGACCAACTGCCACAAAGATTTATCTCTCCAGTGATGTAAGGATTGTTTAGAACTGTTGATGAGCACCAAGACCATAACAAGGCTAATTTCACTGTCTATATATTAAACAATTAGGTTTTAACTTTACTCTTTGTCTTACACATTTGTGTTGGTCCTTATTTTGCTCTTATACATAAGCAAGACCAAACAAGACTTTCAAGACCATAACCAATGTGTAAGACAAAGATGTTAGAAAGAGGCCACTATACTGGATATTTTGAACAAGTATCTCCTAGACTTAATAGTTGCCCATAGTGTTATATGAATATTTCAGTTCGATTATTATGAAGTATATTCCCATCAACAATTTACCAACCAATGTTGGCCAATCTTTCATTCATATAGGCAGATTTAATATTTCAAATTTATTTCCAATAACTAGATGAAAGCTTTTTGAAATATTATAAACAATTTTACTTGAATTAAAATTTCTTTAATAAACAAAACATGTAAAAGCTTAAATAGGTATTAATGTGAGCAGAAACTAAAGTAATTCAATATTAGAAACTTCATATTCCCAGAAAATGTAATTATCATAAGTTGTAGAAAATAAATTTTGTAGTTTCTAACTCAACCATTTTTCTTACAAATACAAATTATTTTTAATTTAATTTACAAAAATATTTAAGAAGTTAATTAAGCTTATGCTATTTCACAATTATCAGCAATAAGGTATTTTTGTAGACATTGTTGATAGTTCATCGACAATAAATGAGGAATAAGTGAGAGGGTTGGGCTTTAAGCAAGAGGTTTCGCAAAGTTTAAATTGCACGGCAAACAATTTTTCATTTGCTTTTGATTTCGGTTTATATATTAAATTAAGAAAAATGATATTAAGGAACAGTGTCGTGGCAAAATGTTATTGGCCTACCAAAGAACTTCGCCCAAACTAATTTTTTCTACGTAATTTATCAGTTCAATTATTATTTATTCGTGTCATTATCAAATTGAAAATATTTTTGACACAAATAGTGAAAACAAGTGACACTTTTGCATAGATAATATTTTTTAAACGTATATTATTGCTCATTTAAATTTGTAAGAAAATATTATTAAATTTTCAATGTAAACCATACATACAATTTTATGAACAAAAAACTATATCGTTACCATGGGGAAAGCTTGAAATAAAACTCATGCACGGTGTCAATACAACCATAGTAAATTAAAATTATTATAAATTTATTTTAAATATATTTTATAAAATCGAAAATTATTTTATTTATTTTCGTTGTGACATAAAAATAAACCATATTGCAAATAAATATTAATAAAGTTATTAAAACAATGCCAATAATAATTGAATTTCTGCATTATTATAATTGTTATGGATATCTGAATAACAATTTTATTTATAATTTTATGACTTGTTCTACAATGAAAATCCAATAAAACCATTTATTTTTAACGTTTTTTTTTTTTTTTTTTTTTTTTCAAATTTAATTAATTAATTTTTTAATAATTTTGTTTAGTTTGTTATTTATTTCAATTTTTATTATTACTACGTTTTTAATGAAATTTTTGTTATTAGTTTTTTTTTTCTATTTTAATTCATGGTATTCAAAATAACAAGGAATCATGTGTGTTTACTATTTATACAGGCTGGTTCAGAAAACTACAGTAAGATAGCAATTTATGACCACCCTCTACATTCGATGTCCAGGGTGAATAGCTGAATGTTAATATATTCCAACGCAGGGATTTTTATAAAGAATAACTTTTTTTTCGTAAATCTTATACTAACAAGTTTTCCTTATGTAGCCAACTTATCGTACTGTATACATGATTTAAAAATTAAGAAAAAACTCCTTTTATATTAAAAAAGCGTGGGGTGCTAGAATTTTATTATTGAAGATAATTTATTGAAAGATATAATTATTGTAAATATTGTATTAACAAAAGTAAAGTCATAATACAAATTATTTTGAAAAGAACCCTACGCTTTTTACGATTGGTACAATCATTTTTTTTTTTAGTCACTCCACTTTTTTTTAGAAGAGAATTTTCATAAGGAGCAGCACAAATTTTGTATTGATAAGTTAATTTTTTTGCATTTTAGGCAAGGGAAATAAATTATTTATTAATTTCTTTAAGCCATAAAAATATTATGACGATTTATGATTTTATCGAAATATTTATACTTCAATTGTTTCCAAAATTACTATTTTTGAAATGTTAAATAATTTGAATATTCAATTTTTTTTATTCCTTTCCTTTTTGCTCCTCATTTCAAATTATTGTTTTTTGAAATTAATAAACTTTTATATAGATATTCGAAAAGTTTTGTGTTCCTTTCTAAAAATAACAAGTTAGAAATATTAAAAACTTTGTGTATTGAGAATTTGTAAATTTATAGTATTTTTGTTTCCAAACTATTGTCGTAAAACCTTCATGAATATTAAGGAATGATTGGTGAAAACATTGATAGGTGTTTACACCATCTTCAACGTTTTAACAATAACTTAAAATGTTAAAATATCTTAAATGTTTTAAAAATGTTGATAATAACTTCAATATATTGTAGTAAACTTTACTATGCTGTAATTTTTTATGTGATTTAATTTTGATACACAAAAATGACAATATTTTCATGTCGTGTGAGTGTTGAGTACTTATCAATACGGGGATAGTCCAAAAATCTTCTCAAATACATGATTATGAATATATATATATATATATATATATATATATATATATATATATATATATATATATATATATATATATATATATATATATATATATATATATATATATAAATGAAAGCTGACTGGACGCACAGCTGAAACCGCTGGTGCGCAATATTTTGATCGATTATCGTCTGTATCTCGACAACTATTCGACCAGTCAATTTTTGAACTTTTTGGGTCAAAATTACCTTATATACTGAGTTTTATCGAAATTGGAGTTAAAAAAATTTTTCGATTTTTTGCAATTTTTTTAAGGGGTACCCCTTTGAAAAAATCGAGAAAATCGCTAAAAAATTTATGTTTTGGAATTTGATGAAACTCAGTAGATGGAGTAATTTTAATCCAAAAGTATAAAAAAATAAGGTAAATTTTAATGATTGAACCTATAGAAAGTTACAATGTCAGCGAGTATCATGGACAAAACTGGACTATCAATTTGGGACGTGTTACAAGTGTCTTAAGAAAATAATTACGATTAATTCAAACTGAGAAGAATTACTTATTTTGTCGAAATACGTATTTATGGACTGAGTCATTGAGCTGAATTTTAAATTTAAGCATAACAAGGAACTGCAAATCTTTGTCTTTGAATTTGAAAGTAATGCAAGGAATCGTTACAATGGAATTATATTATTTCATATAATTCAAATTCAAATTGATCTTTGAAACATCATAATAAATTTAATCCAGTTTTTAAATTCAAAATAATTATATTTTGTATTTTAAAATAGTTAAAAGTAGTCCTTTATTTTTAATACCAAGGTCTGCTTTTCGAAACCTATTGTTTTTACATTTACATTAAATTTTTTTATCATAGAATTAATGGTTTGTAATTTTTAAAACATTCGTTTACTTACCAAACTCATTGGAGCATAAACAGTCCAAATCAAACGAGAAAATATTATGAACATAAACCTTAACTGTATGTGAAATACTAAAAGTGTACATGACAAAGATTGGTTAGTTTTCAAACAAAACTTTATTTAGTTTAACAATGGATACATGTTTTTATTCAGAGTAACCACTACCTCCAATATAATATGAAAATATATGAAAATTTAGAATTGTAAATGTCATTAACCTCCAAAAATGGAAAAACAGGAAAAAGCAAGAGAATTTGGACATCTTGTTCATTGTTATGAACACATCATTTAAAAAAATACTATTAGTCGCATCTATGAATGTTTTTACCGGGGAGTCCTCAATAGCAGCTCCGGTTTTGATGATTTTTTTTTGTATATAATTTAAAATCAGAAACATTTCAGAGGGGGGAAATAATTTTGAGGATGATAAGGCCATGTCCCGATTGATATATTGACGCCCAGCCTAAATCACTGATGATAGAAGTTTGGGGGCTGAATTTTATTTAAAAAAAAATAGGCTTCTGCACTAAAATTAAAAATCCACCTAATGGTGAAACCAACAATTCTCACTACGTAACCGATTTTAAGAATTTTTTCATCTATAGAATGCTATATTATCAGCAAGTGGCCGTATTTTCATTTCCAAATAATTAGGGATTTGCACTAAAAGATGTGAAGGTAAGAGAATTAAAGGCTATAACGTGGAAAACTGCTAGTTATTTATTTTGTTTAAACAATATTTGTGCAAAAAATGTATTTTAACTTAATAACAATAAAAATGGATTTTAGCTTTTGGTTAAGATTACAATGAAATTTTGTTTGAATGAAAATTTGTAAATAAAATACAGCTCATGTTAATTGATGATAATATAGGTGAAATAATTTTTAAATCGGATAACTAAAGAACTCAAAAGGACAGTTTCAATTTTTAAGGGATTTTTACTTTTGTTGAACCCTAATTTTTTTTTAGTACAAATACTCCCTTTCTGTTTTTTGAAAATATGTGCTTTGAAATGAACTTTTTCCAATCACACAACTTTGATCCCTTAATAATACGATAATATGATTGGATTGGTGTTAAATTTGGATCAATAGACGTATCGTTCGAAGCTACCCATAAATTGAAAGTTCTATTTTAATGCTTAGTTTCATATAAAGCTAATTTTAATTGACTGTACCACGTTAAACTTATGCTTAACTTGTTTTCTTTGTACAGTTAGAATGCATAACAGTGGTAGTCGAAAAAAATGAATAGATTATGTCAGAAGTATCATAACACGTTCATAACATATATTATGTTAGTTTTTATTTTAGTAAAAATATTATGATGAATGCACATTTACTACTACAAGAACATTTCCTTAAATAAAATAAATCGAATCAAAACGAAGATACAAGTTACTGCAACATAAATTTATTTGCATTTATTTATCAAAAGAAGAGTCAAAAAAATAGAAACCTCAACCATGGGAAATCTCCGATGAAGTAAACAATCTAAAATTACATTTTCTCCATGTACTAAAATAGTTTGTCTTTAATTCAGAAATTTTCACTGTGTAACTGGAAAATTTCCCTCCATACGTGGTGTAAGCTTTGTGTTATTTATATCATTTTACAATATTTTGCTTACTCTAATTTTGTAAGTAGGAAAAGTGTGAACCTTGGTACACGATGTGTGGACCGTGGCACAAATTATAATGAACCCCTGACTTAAATAGATAAGCGTAACAGTTCACTACAGGTAACAGTATTGGAGAAAATATTGAAAACCTCAAATGTTTCTCTTACTTACTCTCCAATAACCAATGATTTACGCTGAGTATGATTTATAAAATGATAGGCAATGGGCAACTTGTAAATAATCAAAAATAAGATAACTTTTTTTTTCGAAAAAGTAGATTATTATTAGTTTATTCGAAAACACAAATCACCTTGACAATCAGTGTTCAGCCTACCTACATTCTGATAATATTAATATTATTATACGCAGAGAAACTACAAATGATTAATGGTACAATTGGTTCTTCGTCTTTCTTCTTACCCTCTTAAAAGTAGATAATTTCATTTGGAATACAAAGCCGTTGACAAGTGATTGTTGGAACTATATTAGTATAATGTGTAACTAGTCAAGCCTTTGATAAATAGTTTCCATTCTTAATAATCATACACAAAACTACCCAGGTGGTGTAACGTAAAATAATATTCCATGGGGTAGTGTTTACGCAAATGTATTTTATTTTAATTCTGAAGAAAAGAAAAGAAAAGAAGAAAGAAAAGTAAGAGCGAATAGTTGAATACCGTCTATAGGTTTTCAATATAATCTTTTCGGCTCAAGTATACATTTCTTGATTTATTTTATTGTGTAGGCAATTAGTTGATGGCTTACTGAGAAGACGGGTTCTATGATTCTCTGGAAAAGTGATCTTTATAAAGTTTACTCAATTATAATTGATAAATAAAATTAAATAAAACATGCGAGCTGCAGAGATCCATCACTAATGTCGTATTTTCCCATCATTACATACTTCGTGCTAGCTGACTCGACCGGAGGAATGAAAATAGATCTACATGGTGTGGAAGTATATTGTGAGAAGTGGAAATTAAAAGTGAACGTGGAAAAATCCAAAATGTAAGCAAGGATTCAAGAATGACGAACACGTGTACGTGGAATATGTATCTAGAAGGTTAGGTTAGGTTATATTGGCTGTCACGAAGGACACACTTAGGCTTTAGAGCCCATTGTGATACCATTTATGTGTTTTACCACCTTTCCGCTGACCATTTCATTTATCAGCTCCTCAATTTCAATAGCTGAGTGCACCTCCTTCATGCACATACCATGCGCTACACTAGCCCATCACAACTATTGATTAAATTAATTTTGTATCGACGGCGGGAATCGAGCCCGCTACCCTAAGCATACCGCGGACGGAAGTGGTTACGTCTTAACCAACTGAGCTAATAGGGCGACATCTACCTAGAAAAAAATGAGTAAAAAAAAACACAATAACGAAAACAAATATTATGTGAAATGAATGAAATTGACAGATTTTATCTGTCAAAGCCTGTTATTGTTAAATTTGATAAATATTTCAAATATTATTTTAAATATAACTAATATTAATAACAATATAAATCAATTATTATTATTAAATATTCTGAATGTAATCATAATTTAATGAAAATTTGTCCGCATCGAGCGCTATGATCGACTCAATTGATCGACCATATGATGTGCTCTTTTGTGCATAAGTCTTTAATTTTGGGGAATGATTAAAAAGAAGAAAACAAGGCGTCTAAGTCACAAAGACATCAAATATATTATAAATATTATAATATAAGAAATAATATAAACAGAGATGTAATGTTTTATAGTATAAAAATGTAAGAAGTTAGATTAAAATCATTAAAAAACAAACTTAATTAAAACTTTGAAATTATTATAAATATTATCATTCTGTGCACTACATTCCTATAGTTTGACTTTTTTCAACTTTTTGTGATAATTTTATACAAGAAGAGCAAAGAAATATAATCTATCAGAGTTGCAACAACACTCGTTCTATGTATGCTTGCATATGGTGTCCAATTACTTGAAAATGTTAATTCTGCAGTTCACTGTGTTTTGTTATTCTGGGTTGAGTAGATACGTTAGAAAAAAAAATAATGTCAACGGTTAGAAAGTAAATATTATGTAAAATCATATAGTTTAAGATGGGATTTTAACGAAGAAAACTTTTATAACGTTTTGAAAAATAACCTTTTTTTCAATTCGTTTGTGCCTTAATTAATGTTATTTCTAATGAAAAAGCAATTGCTGTATATCCATTAGATTTGCATTTAAATGAAAGCTCAATTTATTTTAAGCATTTTATCTATATAAATGCTATTGTTCAGGAAATCAAAGTGTTCCATCTACTGAGTTTTATCATTGTCCTAAACAAATTTTTTTTTGCGATTTTCTCGATTATTTCAAAGGGTACTCCTTAAAAAAATTGCAAAAAATCGACCAATTTTTTTTTATATCCAATAAAACTCAGTATTTGAAGTAATTTTGACCCAAAAAGTACACTAATCGGGAGCATTAAATGGCTGATCGAATAGTTTTTAAGATACGGACTAAAATCGATCCTAATAATTCGATATCGCATAAACTCTACCCATTCCCCCCAATCATTCAAATAACATGATTTTTATACTATTTGGATCAAAATTACGCCATCCACCGAGTTTCATCAAATTTAAAATCAAAATTTTTTTTTGCGCTTTTTTCGATAATTTTAAATACTTACCCATTAAAAAAATTGCAAAAAATCAAGACTTTTTTTAATATCCAATGTCGATAAAACTTAGTATATATGGTAATTTTGACCCAAAAAGTACAAAAATCAGGTGCATTTGATGACTGGTCGAATAGTTTTTGAGATACGGACTAAAATCGATCCAAATATTGCAATATCTCACAAACTCTTAGTATTTCACTACTATATCCAGTCTTTATTTTTAACACAGAACATAGATTGTATGTATTTCCCAAGGGAATGTTTAATTGCTGCATCTACTAACTATATTTTTATTCAGAAATATTATGCTGTTATGAAATTTCAAAATATAGCTCTTATGTTATAGCTTTTTCAACATGGAGTTTTTGTAGTGAACTGAATGGATACTTGAAAATTTTGTGATCATTGTCTTTGTCAAAAAATATGTTTATAAAATATTGCATTTTTAAGTTTTCTTATTTTTAGGAGTAAATCAAGTTTTGTGTCCTCCAAGTTTAACATCTAATTTCCATCCTTATATTTCGAGAATGCAAATTATCAGATATTTGTTCCAATTACTGCAAAAAAAGTGAAAAGTTTTTCGTGGACATTAGTTTTGAGCTCCTGATTTTTGATATCTTTAGATGAAAAAGTTTACACCAAAATATTAATTCTCTTACAGATTTTTATTTTTTACTGAAAAACTTTTGCCCAAAAATTTGCTTTCCAATATATTTTTGTACTGAACAATTCTTTGTTTTAAAAACCATAAATTCAGGTAACATAAATGAGCTAAAGTTGCTTTTTTACGAGATAAAATGAGTTGATATGAGTTTCACGCTTTTTTCCCATTTTCATTTTCATTCACTGTTTTCGGAATATAAACGGTGAAAATTTTTAAAAACGAGCTGTACTTAACCTATGGAATGGTTTGGTCTTACTTATAATTAATTTGGTTTAAAATCCAACCACCTAGTAGAAAATTAGCAAGCACCATGTTTTCTCACATTATAAATGGTACTTCAAACACTCTTATAAACCACAGAGAAGTTAACGCTTCTGTAAATGAAGTGTGCACCTACGCATACATTTCGAAAAGGATTATTCAATGTAATATGAAAATGTTATTATATTAAATATTAACGATAACATTTAGGATAAGATGGAAAAATATGAGGGTTAAAGTGTTGTACCTTAGATAAACGTACAGTTTTTAGAAAGATGTTACTCACTGTGAAACAACGAACCAATAGATACGATTGTTTCATTGAGAATAAACAACCGAGTGAAGGGTTGTCAAGAAAATAACCCAAATTTTGGGTACAAAAGTAAAAAATATGTATGAACACCGTGTTTGAGTTTTATTAGGGGCGTTTCCATGGTAACGATACACTGCTTTAATTATAGAATTGAATGGACATTGAAAATTTAATATTATTGTCTCACAAATTTAAATAAATAATTATGATAATTTACATTTAAAAAAATAATATTTGTGCAATTTGATTTCTTATTTTCACAATTTTTAATGCATTAAGTTTAACTAATTAGTGGTTTTCAATAATTTTAATTTGACATTCACTATAACATTTACATGTAAGAATTGCAAATTGGTCATAACAGCCTCCTTTATTGCCAAAATTTTTCCCTGTTAGCGCTGGCATCGATTTTATTGTCCCTACCATGACTACGCACACAACGAATAGTTTTTAGCGAGATCTATTTAAAATTTAAATCCCCTCAAGATAATATGTAGTTTGCGGAAATAATAGTGCCCTGGGAAGGGATTGTTATACTTAAGAAAACAATTTTAATACCATATAACCGTTACTTGTGATCCAAGGTACGGCACTCTTCCAAGTAACATAAATGAATTCTCGTTTCTTGTTTAAACAGAAAGTATTTGAATAGAATAAAAAAAATACAAATAATACACATAAAAAAAGAAAATGTAGATAAAATATTATTTATTGTCAACAAAATAATATATGAAAGAAGAAAAAAAATTATTAAATGATATTTTTTTTTATTCTATGAATCAAAAAAGATGAAAAATAGTACAACATAAATTTGTACATTTTGAAAAAAAGAAAAAAAAATGAAATTGAATTATTTACGTTTTACATTATTAAAGAATATTTTATGTTTATTCATAATAAATCTAAACGAAGTGGTACCTCTAGAGTTATTGAAGCGATATTACATCTCTCTACTTCCATTACACATAAATAAAAATTTTACCGCAGTAATGTTTTTGGACAAGTATTTGATGATAACTTTTAATTTTTTGTTTGCTTATTGATTGGAATAAATTGTATAAATGGGCGCACGTACTTCCTGCTTTTGTTTGCCGTCTTACATATATTTTGTAAGTGTTTTGAGCTGAGTTTTCAAGATTTTATTATTATTATTATTTATTTATTTAAAGTCGCTTTTTAACAGCGAGGTCATTAACGACTACTTATCAAGTATTTTATTTTAAATAAAATCTTAATTTGTACGTTGTTTATCTATTCGCACCGTGCATGAGTCTTATTTTAGGCGTTTCCATGGTAAGTATATGGTTTGTATATATGGTTTACATTGAAAATTTAATACTGTTTTCTAACCAATTCAAATAATTTAATTTACATTTGAAAATCTTTTTGACGCTCACTAGAGGGCATAAAGTTGTGATCGAAAAACAAATTTCGATTTAATAATAGCATATTATAATCCCAAAATAGTTTAAATAAAATACAGTTCGAAAACTCAAACCCCGATTACTGCAAAATCACGCTCATAAAAGTATGAAAACAAGAAACATTTTCATCTTAAATTGTTATTATAAGTAAAATCGTCATTACAGTCGGGGGACCTCTATTCTGTCCTGTGGAAAACTGTTTAGGAGGAAGAGGTCCCTCGACTATAATAACGATTTTACTTATCATAACAATTTCAGATGAAAATATTTTCTTGTTTGCATACTTTTAAGAGCGTGATTCTGTAGTCGTCGGGGTTACATTTTTCGAAATTTATTTTATTTAAAATTTTTATTGTATTTGATTAGCTCCGACTTGTCAAAAAATGTTATTAGTGAATCACGGAAGTATGCAGATATATATAAATTGTTGAATGTATAAGATATGGCAGTATATTAATGGTGTTAATCGTAATACATTTTCTCGAATGGGAAAGTTTCCCTACTAAAATTTCTCTACACAAAAAAAAGAAGCATAAGACAAATGTAAATCATGATAACTTCGTGTGACATGTTACACCATTGAACTGAAATAATTGTTATGAGAAACAAATGGTTTACATCATAAGTTTACTCAAAAGCAAAATATACCTATCTTCCTGGTATGTATTAAGAATAACTATTTTATTGAATGTTAGGAGCTAATTTAGCTGTAATATCAACAATGCTTCCCCTATTCTTTCCTCACACACTATCATTACTACTTTACTATTTTTCTAACCAACAACTCCTGTAGAAAAACGATTATTCTATAATGTTATATTTCAGTCACCATCATATTATTATTAATTAATCAATAAATCAGAAAAATTAAAAACGTTATAGATGTATTGATTTAACAATCTATGTTGGTCGTTAGAGACATCCCGCGTGTGCATGACCAATATTGATATATTTACTAAAATTTTTAGAACTATGCTCTTTTTGCACAGTATCTTTCTTATTTGTTTGCTTGTTGAGAGGTAAAACCTAAAATATTGCAACTAAAAAACGATACCAAAAACCAACTATTTTCATAAAATTGAGTTTTTAAAGTTATCGGAGTTAAAGATAACAGAGATACAAAAGTTCGATTAAAAAAATACTCTTTTTTGAAACTTTTGATTGCACATCAATATTATTGCTTTTTAATTTAATAGTTAAAACCTTATGGTTGTATTTATAAAGACCTAGAAAAACTGTAAGTACTCAATAAAAAAATATAGTGTACAAACAACCATTTAATTCTAATCATACAAATATTTTACATTTCCATACAAATTGTATCAAGGTATCCGCATCTTTTTTTAAAATAAAAGTACCGGATAATTTACTAACTTACATCGCAAAGAACGTTTTTAATAACATTACGATATCAAGGATTTAGTAAGCATTTGTGTTTGAATCAAGCACGTACTAAGGGATAGGGCATTTTCATCTTGTAAATTGTGATTTTTCGAAATATTTTATAGGTATTTTGAATAATTTCAAATTTTGAATAGATGAATTGCATAAATCGTAAAAAAAAAATTCCGCATTCAATATTGCTCAAAAGTTTAATAAAAGGGATGTATTTACGATAGTTAGTTTTCCTGGAATTTGCTTTCAAGGAATCTGGTATATTTTAATGAAAGAATTTTCTGAATATTGCTTGATTTACTGCTACCATTATGGAAAAACTACAAACCAAAACGACCGATTTAGAACTGTTTGGGAACTATCAGTCGCAAATTTTTTGGCTCTACAAAGATCTCTTAAACTATTATTAACTTGTAAAGGTTTTCTGCATTCAGATTTTCTACATCCTTTAAACACGTTGTATATATACGGTTGAAATAAATTTTAATTGAAAGGTAGATTTAGTATATATTATATTTTGAAATGAAATTATTCAATAACATCAGAACACAGTTTTCCACAATGTAACTAAATAAAATGATTTACAAGAGCTTGCTAAGAATAATTTATAATAGTTTCTTTGAAACGTTTGTATTAAACAATAGAATACTAAAATATATATGAAAGGTACTCAATTACAATATGCTACAAATATTATTGATCAAATCAATATAGCTTTAAACATAGTGATTTTGAATTAAAAACTTAATTTTACTTTACGTACAGAAAAGTGAAGTTGATTGATTTGAAATATCTTTAATGTTAAAAACGTTAATGTTGAATTGTTTGATATAATAATGTTAATAACACCTACTTGTAAAAATAAAGTTTTAATATAAGTTAGACAAAATCGGAAAATAGTCTCTGAAAGCTTATAACTTCTTTAGAAATCATTTTTAATTTAACTTTCGAGTTTTGATTTGGTATTAAATCTCTACTAGGTCTCTATAACAATTTGATGTAAATCTATGAAACTGCAAAAAATGAATCATCGGCCCGATTGAAACTAAACAAGCAAAATGTTTTTAGTAATTTCTTTAACATACGATTAACTCTTTTAATAAACTAGAGTCATGTCATTTATGTTTCATTAAGTCGCAGATACTGAAAAATATTCATACCTTTTGTGGCCAACCCGTTAATATGAATATGTTAAATTGCGTAATTATGGACTTTTGATCGTAAATTTAATGCCTTGAACAAAATTTCTTAGCTATAACAAAGCTATGACACTCTGCCAAATGTGTAGGGAAATGTGTAAAGTTTTTTAAAAACTTTTGAGAATCTTGTCTATTCCAACTACCCTTTGTTACAGCCGGTATAATGGCATTATAGACTTTATCACAATGATTGTTCTTTATAAAAGTATAATAATTAATCCTTAAAAAAAAGTCTTTTTTAACATTTTGTTTGTTCCCAACTAAAATATTAAATGAGTGTCATCGACAGGATTTATTCTTCTACATGTTAATGGACAAATAATGATAAAGAATATGATCTAAAACTATTTGGATATTGCTTTGACAAAAAAATTCTTTCTTAATGCAATAATGGGCAACTTTCTTATTTAAAGTATTCATTCTATCGATAACCATTTATGGAGTAGCGTGAGCTTTTCATTGTACTTGAAAACTTGGATCAAGTTTAAAGATGTGTGCCTACGCATTCAAAATTTTTTGCTTGAAGCATTTTCATCGATAAAAGTTATTTTTCGAGTTTCCAGCATTGGTCAACTCAAAAAAGAAGAAACACCCCGTATTTGTCTAGTTACTGTGAAAATTAATAAAATTATAATTTTTCCATATTTTTCAAACTTTTTTTAGCTGAAAATACATTAATGTAAGATTGAACAAACAATGTATAATAAAAGCAACATTGCAATAGCATCGCACAACAACGGAACCGGATATTCTTCTATATAGACACGCCTTTAATGTTTGCTTCCGTGTATTCATTGCTCGAACGCTTGGTAACTAGTAACTATGTATTCAATATTCATAATATTAGTCTCGTTTTGTTATTTAAATTCAATGAAATAATTAAATTAAGTACCTATACATATTACTAAACATTAGCTTACGTTAAACAACATAATATAATAAGCAAAGAACTTTGTAAACAATGTGATAAAAAGATTTGTGCTTACTGCAAATTTTTTCACTGAACGAGAATAATTTAATAATATAGAAAACTCATTTTTAATTTTATACAACGCACATAATATAAAAGAGTATTAAAAATTATAAGCGAATGAACAATATTAAATATTTATACGGTAAAAAAAACTGCAGATTAAATAAAAAATTGTTAATTGAAATAATGAAAAGCCCGACTGCAATTAATGAAATCTGAAAAGGAACAAACAAGCCCAGTATTTTAAATGATACTTCAATATCCCTTTTTAATTTGGTTAGTTTTTTTTATTTACGTATTATTGTTTTGCGCTAAAAATTGGAATTCTTTTTCAAACACCAATTGGGTTTTAAGATGAATATAATTAATAAATCAATGAAGTTATTTCAAATGCCCTGTAAACGAAAACTGTCCAGCTTATGAAAATAGTTGCAAACAAAACTTGCAGAATTTGTAAGTTAGTGTAATCGAGTGTTTTTGGACGATCGGACATACTGAACAAAAACAAAATAACGTTATCAATATTTCTTGAACCTTTACTGCATTTTTTTCTTTACATTTTCCAATTATTACACTCTGTAATCGTAAAGACCCTATATATATGTTTATAGTGTTTGCTTTTATTCATCTCCGTTGATTGCAAGTTAACTGACGTCTGTTATTGTGTATAGTCTTCTTTTAAGAAGAAAGCTCATTTACACAAAAGCTGTTACATCTTTAAGCATAATTATGAAAGCAAGCTCAGCTATCAGCATATTATTATTTTTTATATAAAAAATATAATACAGGTGTGATAAAGCTGGAATTTCTTTTTATAATTTTTGCTTACTTCAAAACATTGAAATTCAAATCAAAGATCTTAGTTTTGGTGCGCTTTAGCAGAGTTTCTTAAAAGAAAAAGCACTTGAAATTATACAAAATATCCATCCATATCAACGGGGACTTTGAAACTTCAAACAATTTCAGGCATTTGAGAACTCAGACATTTGAAGACAGATCACAGAAACAATTTAGTTTCGCTAAAAAAGACATAAATTATATTTAACAAATTAACACTCCATTTTATCATGTATCTGAAATATATACAAGGTATACTAACTTTAGCCCCAAGTTTGTAACGCTTGAAAATATTGATGCTACCAACCAAATTTTGGTACAGATGTTCATAAAATCACCTAATTGGTCCGTTTTCGGTTGTCTGTCCGTCTGTGTGTCCATCCGCTTATTCGTCTGTCTGCCTATCTGTCAACACGAAAACTCAAAGATATCAAATTGAAATTGCTTTGGACGCTTAGGACGTAAAAAGTAAGGTTCAGTTCGCAAATGAGCAACATAGGTCAATTGGATCTTGGGTCCGTAGGACCCATCTTGTAAACCGAAAAAAGATAGAACAAAAGTTTACGCATAAAAAAAGTTCCTAATAAAAAAATAAACAACTTTTGTTTGAAACATTTTTTCGTAAACATCATTTTTTACCCGTGAGGTTGCAAATTAGGTGCGAATTGTATAGTATGTATCATATTGTAATATCGTTACATGTGTGTGGCTATCTGTAGGATACCTTTCTTTATTTACATGACGTAAAAAAGCGGTTGGGTCATCAACACTGTATATACATAGTATTTCAACAATTAACTCAGTCAATTGTTTGTTTTCACTTGTTTACTCTTGTTTTATGAAAGATAGTCGTGTGGAAATAAATTAACATTGAGCATGTCTCAGTAATTTCTTAAATATCCTCCAAGTAGGTAGGTATTTATTTATATTTTGTTAAAATAAGTCAGGTAAATGTTACTGTGAATAATGTTACTTACTAGACCATGTTATATTATATGAATAATATTATTACTTTTACTCTAAAATATATTGTAATTATTATTAAAGTTTTCCTATAAGGATTAATATTTACCAACCCAATACCCGAATACAATCCAGAAATATTATTCATTATAATCTATAAATTTTCAATATGGTTTTAGTACTTTGGTTACATAAAGGCTCTATTATAAACTCTGTTTAATATTTATTATCATAAGTAAAGGAATAATAAATAAAACAGCTTTCTATTCATGTACACATAATATACCGGTACATTCACATTGTTGCGATCATTCCTATATGTATAGAAGAAATGTGCTAAGCTAGATGCATGAATTTCATTATTAATTATTAATTTACGTGAATAATGAATGAGATAAAATATTTCTATTAAAAGTACTCATTTGTGGATTATAAGATTGAATATATTTTAAGGCTGTGACGGTTTCAATTATTGCTTCCCGTAAGCTTATTATTTTATTCTCAAATTCACTTCTGAAAGTTTTTGTGAGTTTATATTTAATAATGATGTTGCCTCAAATAAACACTCATGTTTTATTCACACATTCAATAATATTTCGAGGAAGTTTTAACTATCTTGGATTACGCATGTGTATTTCTGAGCATTTGATTTATTTATCGCTGTTGTGAAGATGTCACTGAATGAGACCAAATATCCCAACAAGTTATTTTAACCCTTGGAAAGCCTTTACTAATAATTAACTTTTCAAAACGAAAATAATTTAGCTTTATACATTCGATTTCTACTAAATCCAGTTATTGACAGGTAAAAACAATCAGTTCATATTACCTAAATTATTATAATACTGAAGTAAAGGGTCAATTCAATTAAAAGGCATTTCTAAATATTGTACTTTTTCCTATTCCTGAATACTCTTTCAACGACCATTCGTAGTAGTTTTAGCGACATCAGTCAACAACAAAAACGGGTCAATTTGGGTAAACTTCGTTGACCTCGGTGTCTTTTATTTCAATTTTATAGCGTATTCATGAGATTTTTATTTAAGCTAATTTTTAATCCCCCAATTAAAAAAACGGTGGTTTTAGTAGTCTATACGTGTCGGAGATCTTCCTTTTTAAAATGCTTTTGCTGAACCCAGCAGTACAACCCCAACCTCTTTCCAAAATTTTCGTTATAAAAAAAATTTTCCAAAAGTAACTTCTAGTTAAACGTTTTGAGAAGATTGTGTTTATTTATTTAGTGTGGTTTGTATTTCATTTGTGCTTTTAGAGAATAAGACCACATCGTCGCAGACTTTGTATTAGAGTGGCAAACACTTTCTTATTCTCCTTTGGCTAAAAATGACCCCAGGCTTGATAATGTAATTTGAAATAAGCATACATTTAAAATAGAACCCGGAAAGGTTAGAAAAGTTCGCGCCAGTTCAATACTCCACGATATCAAATACTTTGCAGAAAGGCATTTGATACCGTTGCATTACTAATATTACAAGTATTAGATTTATTTTAGGTGATATTTAGGTGACTCAGGGTTCAGGGCTCATTAGTTCGTCTGGATAAAGAGATATTTTCGGATTATGTAAAAGGGTATTCAATCTAGATTTCGGATCAGTTTTTTATATTTTATTTGTAGTGCTAGTTGAAAGATTAATAGATTAACTCATCTTAGAGTTAAATCTACACCTTCTATGCAAAACATATTTTTGTTGCCAATTTTACTTTATACACGCCTTACCCGAGAAGATATGAGTAAAACGATAAAATATACCACAAAATAAGTCGTATAACGTAGTCAAGCAGTGAAGAAAGTAAAATGGGCGCGTTAGTTTGGTGTTGATATTCTTCTTCCATCGTTAATACCATCTTTGAACCAACAAACCTATATTACTCTGAACTGTACAGTGAACCGAACATACTCTTATACACATATACAGGCTTACATCTGTACACTTTTGCAAATGTTTGTAGTCTAGTAGTTGCACACACACACACACACACACACATATACATACACACATATATTTTCACAACCCACTGGCTTGAAACAACCCCATCTTATTCAACATTTACATAATTGAAAGGCGACTGAATAACAACGACAATGCGGTTTCTCATGTTCATTAAAACGTTTTAAAATATTTATATTGTAGTTGAGTGTTCATAGAATGAATTTATGTTGCTATAATACACTGCCGTTATAAAGAAAAAATCTTATGAACATTCTTCATCTTAATTGAATTTAACCTTCAGGTGGATTGAAATATTGTTATTAAACTTGACTTGAAATCTAAATGCATACAATCTTTAATTTTGTAAATACACTTTATCGTCATATTATGATTGTATAAGTGTACTACTAAATTTACTAAATTTAAAAACCCTCGACGAATATTTCGGAAACGGAACCCTAAACTTGCACTTGAAGCAAAGCATTTTCCATTACGTTACCTTTTTCTTTATAGTCGTCTTCAAACTGCACCGATTTTAAATATCATAGAACACTTTCCATTAAATTTCCTTTGAAACAATACAAAAAAACCAAAATCCGTTCATCCTTTTGGGAGCCATCAGACAGACAGACACACATAGCGATCCAACTTGTAACAACCATCTTTTTGGTTAGGGAGTGAAAAAGTTGAGAAGGTAAAAAAAGTTGCCGCGTGGATTTATCTAATATGCCGGTCATATTTCAAACAGAGTGATGTTCAGAAAGTATTTTCATTGCTACATGACTTTAACAAGTGAAATTTACAAAATTTTAAAAACACCCGGAAAATTTTTCAGATAAGGAACCCTGAACTCGCATTTGAAATATATCTAAGAACACTCTTCATTCAATTGCCTTTTTCCTTAAATCCTTTTCCAAACAGACCCGATTTTGACGATCATTGCCAATTTTTAGTTTTTTCGGCTACGGGACCCTAGATTCGCACTTGAAACATAGCTAAGAATACTCTCCATAAAATTATCTTTCAAACAAAACTAAAAAAACCCAAATTGATTCATCCGCTTAGACGCTACGTTACCACAGACAGACAGACACATACACACAGTCACACACACATACCGGTCTTCGGTCTTATACTTATAACATCCCTTTTTTTAGATAGAGGGTTAAAAATTATAAAAAAGATAAGTTCAAAAATTATAAAAAAATATTTTAACAAACCGTTATTAAAACTATGTAAAACTATTAAGCGTATGTAGATTTTATTCAAACTTATTTTAGTTTATTCTTAGTAGAGTTTTCTCGTCAATTTTTGACAAGAGCATGACCTTTAATTATCTTTTTAACGGAAGTGTATTATTAAGTTCTGTATACCGTACATTTTATTTAATAAAATTTTTTCTTTCCGAGATACATCAGTGTTTATGTGCTTAGACAGACATGAACAAGGAAAGGTGGGCGTTGTGTTAACTTAAAGGGCTAAATCATTAGGCCGTGATATAATTCGTTTTTGTTATGATGAAATTAAATTAAAAATTGTATAACAGAGAAGATTCTGATAATTAAATTGTAAATATGAAACATTTTAATTGTTAATAATTGTTTTGTTTTAAAAAGTGTAGAATATTATTATTTCACACAAAACAAACCAAAATAGAATCAATATTAAATGTGGAATTCCTACACGTGACATTTACCGATTAAGTATTCTCCACATTTGTTCATAGAAACCCAGAATGACACTTTGAGGTGAACTCTGCAAAAGAGCAAATTGATTAGGTGGTGACTATGCATGTTGCTTAGTGAGGCACTCAAAAAATGCATAAAAATATCTGGTTGGCTGTCTCTATAATTTGAAGTTTTTAGTGGCTACGTTTATGCATAAGAGAATATTCCGGCAATCGTCCAAACAATACGAATGAATATTTCATACTTACTAACTTCATTCATTCATGCAACAACAAGTATAAACTTGTCAAGAATTGGCCCCTTTTATAAACGAAAACATAGACGTGTCTTATAGTGAATATCAACAAAATACTATAAAAACAAAAATAATTACCTACCTCCAGTGTAGGTATCGAGATTTTAGATAGAACTAATACCTATTATTACTTTGTTTTTTCTTGTCGTCTTGTCTTACTTCAATTGAAAGGTGGCTTATCGTACCTGAGTCAAAGATAAACGCGACGTACTTGCCCCGAAGCCCTGTTTAGTTTCACTATAGAAGACTACAAAAATAAACAATTAAAAACATTTAATACATCCGCACTACCATAAAAGTATAACAAACATTAAAATAGGAGTTGCCAAAAAGTATAACAAATATTTATTTTACAATCGATTTCTTCCACTTGTGTTTATGGCATAAACATTTGTCTGAAAATATTTACATTGTTACTTGATTTTTTATATTCAATTTTGTGTTTTTAAGTTGAAAACTTTAACACTTTATTGTTTTTCTCTAACGAATTAAAATATTTAATTATGTTCAATAAGAAAATTAAATGAAAATTTGTGTATTCATGTTTTTATCCTCGTCATTATTACTAGAAATATTATGAATTTGTTTTAGTGACAAATTATGATGAAAATACAAAGAAAATTAACTTTTAACATATTGGAAGTTTTTTTAATAATTTTATACAGTCTTTAGTAAATACTTGTAATGTAAACGAAACATATCTTTGTGCCTTTGTAGTTCTCAAATCTCAAACAGATTACTATTGATGGTCAACATTGACATCTAGGTTTTTTCACTGAAATTTTTAATAGAAAAAAATTCTTAAATGTTATGCTTTTTCTTCATTTAAAGACGTTACATTATCTGAAACGAAAATCGGAGAATCGTGGGCTTAGACAAGGTACATCTGACCAAATATTTGTAATGCCCCATACTGGATAAATGCAACGAACATGACACAAGAAGCACAGTACATGGTGGCGTCAGCAGACAAATCACTAGATTCAGTGAACCTTGAGATCGAACAAAGAACACTCAAAGGAGGAGCACCCTTCAAATACCAAAGAAACATACTTGATTCAAATGCCCAAGTCTTGACCAAAGAGCGAATATAATCGGGATTCAAGCAATACCATGCACTGCAAATTGTTGTGAAACATGGACGCTGACTTAAGCTGATAAAGAAAGATTAAGAAAATTTGAAAGACAAGTGAAATTTACAAAATTTTAAAAACTTTCGAGAAATTTTTCGGGTACGGAACCCTAAACTCACACTTGAATCGCATATAATAACACTCTCTCATAAATTACCCTTTTCCTTACAGCCCTCTCCAAACTGAACCGATTTTGGGGATCATCGCCTGTTTTTTTTGTTGTTTCAGGTACGGAACCGTGGACTTGCACTTGAAACATAGCTAAGAACACTCCTCATTAAATTATCTTTCAAACGAAACAAAAAAAATCCTAATTGATTCATCCGTTAATGGCGGACACTGTGTATTGGTTTCCACTTTTCAACTACCCTTCGACCACTCAAAATTTTTAGAATGAAATTGTTTTTTTGGCATAAGAGATTAAGTACTGACAAGCTCACAAGATTTGTAAAAAATTAAGGATAAATTAATTTTATTTTTCAACTTTATCAAATTGAAATGAATCAATCATAAGGATAGTATTGTGCTTCATTCACAATCTGCCCCTGCTGTCTAGGTCTGCTGTCTAGGTCAAATTCATCCTCCGCACCTGTACAAATACTATGACGATTTTAATAAATATAGAAGTAGAAATTTAAAGAAAATTATCGACTGTCAGATTAAGAAAAAAAGTATAACACAATAATTAAATTATATATTTTGAACAACTATTTAAACCTATAGAAAATCATTCAACTTTCTTATTTTCATACATAACTGTAAAACCCACGGTGATTTGTAATATTTTTTATACAATAATTCGATTACTAGTTTATAGAGCTTATTTTAAAGACTAATAAAAATAAAAGTTGGGTATTTAAGCTAACGTAAATTGAGAAGTAAGATAAAGCAACAAAAACAGTAGAGAGAACTTGAGAAAAGAGAAAAATATAGACGAGGATTTGTAAAGCATGTAAAAATATAATGGTTTCTTCTCTTAAGGTACCTGTGCACAATTTAATAAAAATATTTTATATGAAAGGAGAAAATAGAAATGAAAGTAAAAAAAAAAAAATGAAAAGAATATTATACCAACAAGATAAAATAAAAATGGTGGCTAAACACAAGTATAAACTTGATGAGATGCTTACAATATTGCTTGAAACGCTAGACTACTCTGAATATCCTTACCACTAATATTCATACCATGAGCATTGAGCAACCTCTTCATCATTCTATTGGAATCTTTTGTATGATTTACCAGTCAAGTCCATCATCAAGTATTCAAAAAATTTATGAAAAACAATTTACATAATATTTATTTCAATACAACATAAATGAAGAAAATAAAAGAATATTTTTCAACAAATATTCTACGTATCTGACATAATGAAAGTGGAAAATTATACGAAATATATAAGGAACGTCAATACTTTTACCTATACTTATTTATTATTTGTACTTTTTTTTTTTTTGCTCGAGGATGCCAGTGTTCACACGGTAGCAGTAAAGAAATTCATATAAATATTTCAACATTATTACCACTAAAAATTTCAATAAGGAGTGGTTTTTTTGAGTACATATTTAAGGCACATTGAAAATATTAAAGTTGATAGCTTGCGAATATTGTGAATGGTGAAATCGACAACCTGGCTGGGAGGTTTGCAATTTTTCTTATGTAAAAAATGTACTTCAGGCATTTGAAACCAACACCATTTTAGAGTCTAATATTCCATCAAACGAAATATCATCGCATGGCATGATTTGGTGGGGGCTAAAAAAGCCTGGCAGGTGATTTTAATTTGCAATTTTTTCTATGCAAAAAATGTTCTTGAGGCACTTTGAAACTTACACCATTTTAAAGTGCACCTGTGCACATTATACCTAAGATTTTTTTTAAAATAACACTTATCTCATAATTAATGAAAATATCTGTTATTTTTTTCTCAGACCTCAAAGAACATACATTAAAAATTTTTAGACAAATTGGAAATAAGAAGTTTTTTCCCTTATAAAATACAAAAAATACAGGATCCATTTGAAAAAATGATGTTCACTACCATTTAACCTAAAACCCCACCTAAAAATGATGAAAATTTTTGTTTGAAGCAACCTATTTTTTTGAAATTTTTAGTTAAAAAGACCCTGTTTAATTAATAGAAATATGTTGATTCAATCGTTATAATTCAAATATTTATCGACAGTATTATATAAAATATTTATAGGCATGAACGGATAAAATAATTTAAATTTTAAAATATTACTATTTTGATGATATTTTGCATACAAACATTCATTTACATGTTTAGTTTTTATTTATATGTATATATCAATAATAAAACACTTTTCACAGCAGACAAAATTTCTACCTAGTGTTCGATAAACTGAAATAGAAAAAATTAATGACATGAAAAAGTTAATGTTATTCGTTCAATTTACCATTGTTTAATTGTAAATTAAATGAAGTGGGTTTCAAAAAATATTCTAATAAGATCGGATCAAATTTGCCTGTGTTATCAAAAAAATCGAATTTTTTAACTTTATGACGTCATCCAGAATCCAAAAAATTTAATTTTGCTCTATCACGTCCAAATTTTACCCAATTTGGATAAACCAAGTATGTAATCGTACTAAATTTGGGTCATACTTTTTAAATTTCTGATCAAAATTGACCTAGCTCTAATAGGTTTCGAAAAAGAGTCCTGGTCCCGAAATTAAGCAAATAAATGATAACTTCGCGAAAAATTTACATCGCAGCTGAAAATAATTACCCAAAATTAGTGGGTTTCAAAAAATATTCCAATAAGATCGGATCAAATTTGCCTGTGTTATCAAAAAAATCGAATTTTTTAACTTGATGACATCATCAGAATCCAAGAAATTTACTTTTGTTCTATCACATCCTAATTTTATCCAATTTTGATAAACCAAGTATGTAATCCTATACTAAATTTGGGTCATACTTTTCAAATTTGTGATCAAGAAAAGTATATGCATATGGAAAAGTCTGTTTAGTGATACGAAAGTACGGAGTACATAATTGACCACTGTCAGTGGAGACTTGGAAAAATATTCTAACCTACCCGTGAAATAAAATTGTATAAGTAGGCATCGTAATAAGATCTTCTGTACAGTAGCTTATTATTGTATTCTACACTCAGAAATAATCTCCTATGAAAAACTACCCATATTTATTCGTCAAACCTTGAAAATTCGTTATACATATAAGAAAATATACGGAACTATTTACTATAACGATATTGTTATTGCGCTCAATTAGTATACGTTATTCTTTAATAAGTTAAAAAGGAAACTGTTAAAAAAGCTTTGATTTAATGAGGGGGAACTTTTATGACATACAGAATAAAGATAAAAATCCTTTTGTAGTTCTCGTTCTCTGAGTAAAGTAAAATTTTGTTTCTCAGCAGAAAAAAAAAGATTAAATCACTCACGTTAGTCAAAAAAGGAAATAAACAACCTTGTGTTTGAAAACTTTTCTCCTGAGACTATTATTTATTTTTAAAGAAATAAATCAAATTGTGTTACAGTTACAGTTACAGTTACATTGTACACACATCCATATACGAAAACAAGAAACGTATAAATAATACTTTAGATTATAGTCATTCACAAACTTCTGTTATGATAAAAAACTGAGCTAACCATAATGCAAAAACGTTGAAAAATGGTTCTTAAGTATTGGTCGTTTTATAAATTGCATGAAGATGTGTTTAACAATCTAATTTTTAAAGTTTGGAGTTTCGATCAAAACGTTGATCGTTTTGTGATGTCATTTTTTCTCTACTTTTAGTTTTTCATTTTAATAAGTTCTAGATTCGATTCTCTCCTCAATTATTTGCCTACCACTAAACTTTCCCGAAACCGCATGTCAAAATTGCATTCTTTTATGATCAATCCTAAGTTTTTATCGTCATCATAATTTTTCTTCTAGGTAAGTTTTGACTATTTTAGATAGTCACTTCAATGATCCTAATTACCCAATATATCGTTAATTTTCAACAATTACTATGTATTTAATTTCTTAAAGTCTTCGTTTTGGTATTCGCTTTTTCTACGTAATTTGCGGGTACGGAACCATAATCTCGCACTTGAAACACAGCTAAGAACACTCTCCATTAAATTACCTTTCAAACGAAAAAAATCAAATACGCACATCCGTTTAGGTGCTAATTGCCACGAACAGACAGACAGACACGCACACATAGCGGTCAAACTTTTGTCTTTTTTTGATTCGGGTGTTAATAATAATATTAATTAGCAATTTAAATTGCATTCTCTTTTTGAAAAATTTTTATGCACTAAAATTTTTTGCTACAAATCATCATTTTAATTCATAATATGTAGTTCAACTGTTTTCAATTCTGACTGTACCTACACGTCTTCTGGAAAAAGTTGAAACTTACCGTTGGTAGCGTTTTTCGAATTGACTTTTTCATTTCGTTTAATATCTATAACGTAGCATTCGAGAACTAACTAACTGTGTGTGCAACATGTGTGTAGAGAGTTTTTTATTACCGTTATTAAGATGTTTTGTAGAGGTAATGAACATTATTTTTTATACGCCATTTTCTTTTTTTATCGCTTACACATTTATATCCCGTCTATCACAAAATAACATTTTATCAGACCTTCTACTGCTACCTTCCATACAACACCTTTTGAACATTTCTTCCGTTAGAAAAAGGAGCTAGTTATGTAGTAAAGTTGTGCATACATACATTGTTTTGTTGTTTTAACAAGCGCAAAAATAATTTACTGAATCTTTTTTACTATAATTGTACCGTTTAGTATAGATGCCATTTCACGAAAAAAAAAAACAAAATTTTTCGTTTGTAATAACTTAAATTGCATTAAAACTTCGGAAGGAGTCGGAAGTCAATATATATTTTTATTTTTACTTTATTCTATTAGGACGAACTGTTTTAATACTTGTTGCCATTAAAGTTTGAAAGTTGGTAGGGAATTGTAGAAGTTATTTTCTTCGTATGGGCAAAGTGTTCTTTTATGACTGCCTCACTTTTTACGTCTTGAGCACGCTAATTTCAGCTTTATATCTCATTTTGTTTTTGAGCTATCTTGCCCACAGACAGACGAACGGAGAACCGGAAATGAAGTAATTAGATGATTTTATGAACTCCTATACCAGATTTTATCAATATTTTTAGGCTTTACAATCTTTTTTTTTACTAAACTTAGTATACTTTTTACACCGCGTTTTGCGATTTTACTTTCTTTTTCTTGAAAGTTTTTACTGGCGTATTCACTGATGAATCTAACGAATTGATATATGTTTAAATAACGTTTTAAAAAACAGATAATGATTCTTGAATCTCAAAAGGAAGAGACATATTATAATATTTTCTTCCATTGTCATCTCTGTTCCTACATAGGGTTAACTAATATCCATAGATTATGGGTCAATAAATAACAAAACCATTTATAATTATATCATGTATGTTTGGTAATCTTTATTATGTTTTTTACACAGCTAATAAATAAAATGAAATCTGCGCTGTTTATTTTTCTCATAAATTTTTTTAATATGAGGTATATTAGCTAATAACCGTGTTTTTTTATGAAGAAATTAACACTTTTAAATGTAGCTTCTTTGTATTTTGATTGAATTATTATTTTAATTGAGTAACAAATATATATTTTTTTTGTTATAGGCCGCAGTTTACTTACTAAATCCGGATACGGATGTTTCGTTTTGCACAAAAATTTGGTAAGTGTGAAAAAATTATTGAGCTAGTTAAAGAAAGCTGCTAAGCTTTCTTTAACTGTTATTATGATACTTTTAATAGTTCCCATGAATCTTTTTAGTTTTAATAAATTATTTTTATTTAAATTTATTATTCAAATTATCTGATTTGGCAGATATTGTGCACCCCGAGTTTTCAATTTTACATTAAAATTAAAAATATTTATCCAAAAGTCTTGATCTGAATTACTTAATCGAAGTTCCGTTTGCCAGTTTTTGGCAAAGAATAATTACGTAATGAAATCTAAGTTTACCAACCCTTTTGGGCAAGGCCCTTTTGATAAGAGTACCTACGTACATTTTACTTGATGATTTAATATTATAGAAAGAAGTAATGATCGTGTATATTTGGTCATCCTGTACTTGAATGTAGACACTACACAAGAACAAGGTAATATCAATAATCAACGCTGACAAAGTTTTACAGCTTTTTTTATTATTATACGCGCATTTTTCAGTTTTTTTTTTCTGTATTATAATTTATGATACAAAAGTAGTCGTAGCGGAACATAATTCGAGGACCAAATTACACTAAATTAAACTCTATTACCTTATAAAAGTATATACTCGAGTCTTATTACACATTCTAAGTATTTTTACGTATAGTACACATAAAAAATATGTAAAGTTATAACTGACTTTCTTTGTGTAAAAAAAACCTTCGAAAAAATCTAGTATATGTTTCAGAAGCAATTTCCTCAGATCGATAGACCTCTACGATTCCGCCTTTTCTCAAAGATTCCACCCTTTGAGTATAAAATTTTTCTTTTTTTTCCATTTTATTTGCCACCAAACAAAATTTTTTAACTTATCCATTAAAATATTTCATCTTGTATAAATGTGTATATGTGCTATTTGCATCTAAATTTGCGTATCTGTCATTTATTATTAGAGATGATATATACAAATGAAACCAGGTGTTTTATTATTAATAATCAATTTTATCTGTATTTATTTACCAAATATGTTCTGGGTATCTTACTATTTTTATAAGAGTATTATACAACATAACTTTTCCCCTATTGAAAGAATTTTTTTCAAATTTTGATCGATTGCTACAATGTAATTGTTTATTACATAAAATGTGTATAGTATCTGCTTAAAGTTAACTTACAAACCGATTTCCTTTTTTGAAAGTTGTAAACTTCAAACAATGCCAACCACAGTGGTTTTGTCTTTATTGGAATGCTGATTTTACACCATTTGCGTTTAAATATAATTTTCGTGAGAAATACACCATGGCTGACTAGACCGAAGCATACAAGTAAAAAGTAGCAAAGAATTTTTCCCCAGAGTCAGTCATATATGTTTATTCGTAAAAGCTCCAGTTCCTTACAAATACTCATATACCAGTGACTCTGGAAAACAACTTTTCCTAATAAGTACAATTAAAGCTTGTCTCTTAAAAAGTATTTTTTGTGAATTAATTAAGAATGTACGAGCGCCAGGGCAATTTTGGATAAAAGGCTTGATTTTTTTTTACATAAAGTTGGACTAAGTCTAAATCAATTTCGAAAAATTTTTATGGGGGGGGATTGTATTTTAATTTTTTTATTGCAAATATTAGGTAACGGTTTCGCACTTTTCGCAACCACTATTTCAAAAAAATTATGTAAACCACTTCTGGCTTTCTACTGCTCCCACAAAATGGTAAATTTGTTGATACAATATAAAAACTAAAACACTTTAAAAAATATGTTTTATAAAAATTAACTGATCAATTTAAAAAGAGAGATAAATCAGTTTTTGTTTAATGCATGGTGTACATGCATATATAGTGTTCATAGATTTTGTATATAAATTGAGGTATTTTCATATGTTTAACAGTAAATAATATGGATATAGCACTATGCTCAAAATTGTAGCTGAGACTGTTAGTGGAATAAAATAGAGTAATGTATATTGTAGTAGCAGCATGCATATACAGTAATGCTACTAGCTAGATGTATAGAAACACAACCATTCTACAGCTATTATCACACTATTTCCTCAAGTCGTAAAGACTATATAATTCCTAATATATATTCATAATGTCCCCTAGGACACGTTCAAATAGTCGGTATATGTTGGTCGCATCCACCAACTCATTCATGAACTTGTTACCAGTATATTGTAGTAGTGCATACCATATTGGCTATGCCTGATACAAATGATTTACTGTTTGTAATTCTATAAAAGTCATATATATGTATATATACTTAATTTCCAAATTAAATATTCGAATATTTATGCTCTGATTATAGTCGAAGCTTTGACTACTGTTTTGAGATTCAAATTAACTTTATATTTATTGAACAATAAAAACCAAACGTGTTATTTGTTTATATTCACAAAGGTTAACTTTGGAGGAAGGTTTTAGAAAAGTCCAACGATAGAAGTTATGTACTGGGAAACAATAATTGATGAGTGCTCATCCAACATATGCACAGCTAGTATTTTTCAGTTCCAGATAGGTGACAATTACATGAAAAGTAAACTCAAAAACCGATTCTAAAACAATAAATTTCAATAGAAAAACTGGATCGGTCTCAATTTTAAAATTGATTCAGGTAAGTGCGAGTTGAGGGTTCCGTACCTGAAAAAATTGGCAACGATCTTCAAAATGCTTTAAAGAACAAGTGAAATTAACACAATTTAAAAACACCCCGACAAATGCGATGTATTTCTTATAAACCGATTTTGGGAAACTTAGCTATAAAATATTCTCAATCAAGTCGATTCGAGCGTTTAGGGGCTACGATGCCACTGAGAAACACATAGACGCACAGATAAACACTTTGAACTTATAGCATTCCTTCTTAAATCAATATCAAAGTGATGGTCATGAAAAGGATACTTAGAGAGCTATCATTTTTTTGGGACAATTTTTGGAAACAAATTGAAATTGAAATATTTGAGTTGACCTTGTTCTTTTGAATTATTGTTTTGAATTACCTAATTATTTTACCATTTCACTTTTCGAAGTGAATTGAGCCAGGTTCATTTTACCATTCATTTCCATAGTAATTATTATGTATATGATAAAATTATCATAATATCCAATTTTTTAGTTTTTTCGGGTGCAAAACCCCAAGCTCGCACTTGAAACATAGCTTAGAACACTCTCCGTTAAATTACAATTCAAACGAAACCAAAAAAATTAAAATTGTTTCACCCGTTTAGGCACTACGATACCACAGACAGACAAACATAGTGGTCAAACTTGTTACACTCTTTTTTTTAATTCGGAGATTAAAAAGGTAATTTAATGGAGTGTTCTTATATACGTTTGAAGCGGGAGTTTATGGTTTCGTACCTGAAAAAACTGAATTGACTTTCCTGAATCATAACTAAGAACACTCTTTATTAGATTACCTTTAAGAAAAACACTAGAAGTGAAACGAAATCATTTTTATCAAATGGAAATTTACATGGAAAAAGCTACATTTCATTTTGCTTGTTTAAGGGGCACATCTGTTTTATAAACACCTCGTGTGTAATTTGTTTAAAATATACGATAATAAGTTTTAGTAATTAAAGTGAGTTACTTTATTATTATAGTATGTGGTACAGGCATGATATATAAATATGATGTTAGCGGGCTTAATACAACAAAACTCTCTCTTATAACTCGTTTGTTCCTATACATACGTAGTAATAATAATAATAACAATAATAATCATAATCATAATAATATTATTTGGGGAATCTCGTTTCTCCGTGGCTGTTGGTTAAGGTATATATAGGGATTGTTTGTCTATATGCACATGTCAAGAATAATATTGGTATGTCGTATTTTATCGACACAACATCCTTTATTTTCAGAAATAAATTTGTTGTTTTTCCTATTATATTTGTAAATGTTTATATTTTATTTATCCCAGTCTTTATATAGTTACACATTCAGTTCAAGATAAAATATGTAGGTGATTGAATGTATTGATATATGTGGATGCAAGAGATTGTTTTTGAAAATGTAATTTATGATAAATAAACATTTCAGCATTAGATATTTTTATACCATGTATATATGAAATATATCATAGTATATTAGGTTTAGTCCCAAGTTTGTAAGGGTGAAAAATATTCTGGACTAATGGACTAATCACCTAATTAGTTCATTTTCGTTTTCATGTCCGTAAGCACGATAACTCAAAAACGAGATATCAAGCTGAAATTTTAAAGCGTGCTAAGAACGTATAAAGTGAGGTGGAGTTCGTAAATGAGCAACATAAGCCAATTGGGTCTTGTAAACACTTAGAGATAGAACAAAAATTTAAATGTAAAAAATGTTTCTCATCAAAAAATAAACAACTTTTGCTTGAAACATTTGAAAGCATCACTGTTTACCCACGAAGGCGCAAATAAGATGCAAATTTTATAGTAAGTATTAATATGGAAATATCTGTTATGTGTGTGTGGCTATTTAATAATGGATATCTTTCTTTACTAACGTGACGTCAAAAACAAACAATTGCGTCATCAACACTGTCTATACATGGTATGTAAACAATTTACTCAGTCGATTGTTTGTTTTCACTTGTTAAATATATAGTTTAAATGCATTGAAAGGTATTTAAACTACATATTTAAGATTTGAGAAGGAGTCAGGCAGTTATTAAAAATTATAATCTCAATTTTTATGATGACTTGTGATATAACATGGCGAAATAAGACGCAAAGTATGAGTACAAAATTTCAATATCTGCATTAGTTTTCAAAATCTCAATTTACAAATTTTGGGGTAATCATTCCGTTTTCGGTATATCCAAGGCTAAGCCAAATATCGAAAAATTGTATCCATCCATTTGGTCATGATGAAAATTTATCATCAAAAGTGAAAATTTGATAATACAAATTAAATCCTTTAATCTACCCTGCTCGTACTTTCTTAAACATAAGAGGTTCTTTAGCTCGTCAATCGGCCTATGTTGCTTATTTACGAACTTAGCTTCAGTTGTTACGTCCTGTTCAAAGCTTTAGAAATTTCAACTAAGATCTGAGTTATCGTGTTCACAGACAGACGGGTAGACGGACGGACAACCGGACATGGATTAATAAGGTCTTTAAGGAACATCTTTACCAAAATTTTGTTTGTAATTTGCTACTAAACTTGATATATTTCATGTATACATGGTTTCAAACCAATCGCTTTCACGTTTACTAAATATTGAATGAAATTCTCTGTCTTATACCTTTAACAAATATAAATTTTCTTTAGGAAAATAAGTTTTTATTGCATAAATCATAATGAGTACCAGACTAAAAAAAAACGCAAAAATAAATAAAACCAACCAAGTTTACGAGACCACAAAATAAGAATCTATAGACGTTCAAAAAGTCCTATTCAAATATATAATTCAAATAAAAAAAACACACAACATTTTCGTAAATATTCGTAAATATTCCAATAAATCTAATACATAAAGTAAAAAATTGTTGTAAATCACTCACAGAGAATTCTTTTTCCACAGATTTATATAAAATTTATTCATGTTAAAGTAAATTTTTATTCTAGATTTTTTAAGAGGTTTTTTTTTTCTATTTTCTTTTTTAATGCTATCCGATTTTCAGAGCGAATAAATTAAAAAATGTATATTTTGATAGACTCGAATAAAATGCTCGTTGAGAATAAATATGATTTAAGCTGTCTGAGAGAAAACATTGTTGTCATTTCGAAAAACAAAATCGAAAATTGTAGGATAACTCTACAAAAAACTATTCAACAAAGTTGAAATTTAAGAAACAGTATAAGTATTAAAATACACTAAAGTTTTAATTTTCAGAACGGATGGATAAGAGTTTTTTATGATTAATCATTATTTTTAGAAAAAAAAATTCAGTAAAAAGTCTCTGCGGTCGCTAATGACCTAGACGTTAAAAGCGACCCTAAATAAAATAAATAAAAAATAAAAACAATTCAGTAAAATTAGTCCTCCAGACACGTGACACATCAAACGCCAACCAGAAAGTGTTATGTCACGCCATGTTAAAGAATTTTAATAGAACGAAGCAGGTTACTCGATTTATTATCATACACAAAAATGATTGTTTTCTTACAATTTTCATATACAAAATTGATTGTTTGGCGTTATTTCATTCAAGACGTTATGACAGTGAAGATCGTTTTTGAAGTAAAATAGTGTTTTTGTATATATACATTTTTATACCATGTATATGACATAAACCAAGGTATACTAAGTTTAGTCCCACGTTTGTAACGCTTAAAAATATTGATGATATGAACAAAATTTATGTATAGGTGTTCATTAAGTCACCTTATTACCATTTCCGGTCGCCTGTCTGTCGTCTGACCGTCTGTCATCACGATAGTTCAAAATCGAAAAGAGATATCAAGCTCGAGCTGAAATTACCTTATTAGTCAATTTCCGGTTGTCTGTCATCTGTCCGTCTGTCATCACGATAACTCAAAAATGAAAAGAGATATAAAGCTGAAAGTTAGGTGCATAGCGTGCTGAGGAGGTAAAATGTGAGGTCAAGTTCGTAAATGAGCAACATAGGTTAATTTGGTCTTAGATCCGTGGGACCCATCTTGTAAACCGTTAGAAATAGAACAGAAGTTAAAATGTAAAAAATATTACTTATAAAAAAAGAAACAACTTTGGTTGGAACGATTTTTTCGTAAACATCACTGTTTACCCGTGAGAGCGCAGATTAGGCGCAATTTGTATAGTATGTTTGATATGGGTATATCAGTTATATATGTGTGACATGTATGTATGTGTAATGTGACAGAGTAAATAACACTGTCTTTACATGGTATTTCAACAACTCAACTCATTAAATTGTTTGTTTTAACTTGTTATTAATACATTTTTAGTGTAAATCAGATATTAACGAAACGTTTAAACCCATTTTTCAAACTTAAAACAAAAGCCTAAACGAGCTTTTGGAATTTAATGGTATAAATTACTGTTTTAAGTGTTACTATTCCTGAATCTCGTTTTAATAATAAACAATGTATGCAATTTCAATATAAGGACATATTTTCACTTTCAAAATAAATGGCATATAAAGTCAAAACAATAACCATTTGTGACAGACACACACGAAATGAAAATGATACACAAAATTATAAAATTAGGAGATTGTTGTTAGGTATTGTATTTGTTCAGTAATGTGATGTGTAGATTTAATTGTAATATGTTATTGTATATGACACACATAATTAATACAACTCCAATGTACCACATCACATACCAATGTTCATATGCTTGTTACATACATGTATTATTATAATATATAGTAGATACATACGTATGTACGTCTACATACATACACATAGAATGTGTAATGCACACAACATTATATAATTTATGTTTTAACACGTTATATGGTTGTTATTTAATAGAACTGATTCCAACAGCCATGGTTTACATAAAGCAAAATTGTTTAATACTCACAAACTATTAAAACTATCACTCAAATACAAAGTGGCTAAATTAGAGTGGTGAAATCCTTTTTTGGTGAAACACTTTGTACATACTAAACGTATTTATACAGGGTGTTCTCTTATTGATAGCAGAAAATTATACCAGTAAATTAAGCTTATCAAGCCAAATGGGAAAGCTCTTTACAATTTTTTTTTAAATTTCTTGTGATTTATAATATTTACAAAAGATAATTCTAATTATCATTCTCACAAGCAGTATGTTAGTCATGTTTCTTTATTAATCGAATATCTGAACCTATATTTTGTCGTTGTACAAAATATTTGAAACAATGGTTATAAAGCTATACCTGTTAAGTTCAAGCTGTTAGAAATTGGCAAACCATTGAAGATAGAAACTAAAAAAATACCGTATAAAGGATTTTCTTACAAAATCAAATATCAAATAATGAATATTTGTTACAGAACAATCGAGTATATTCAAATATACCCAAGTGGTGGGCCATCCTTTAAATTATTTATCTAGCCTTTTTTTTCTGTCACATCCCCAAATCTTCCTTATTCCTTTATCAAATTCCATGATTTTCCCTTTTCTATTTTAAAGATTATCGTACCAATGGCAAAAAATAGACAATTTAAGAATGTGCCGCTCAGAAAAAAAAAAGGTAATAATGATAATATTAATTTTGTTCATTAGGTAATTTTTATTTCATATCTATACTAAAATTGCCTATAAATAAAAAGAAACTAAATTAAAATTTATATTACTGTGTTTAGGCTGGTTTTAGTACCGCACGGGGGAATTTTGCACGGATCATCGTAGTACCCTTAAATATATGGCTAATAAATAATTCTAGAAATACAAAGTAAAAGAAATATTTCATTAATTTTTTTTAAATAAATTTTTTGATTAAAATATAGATAACATCTAAGCAATCCACTATAAAAGCCGCATTGTGTATATGAACTAAGATATACTACGGGATTACATATTACTAAGACAAAACACATTTATGTAGAAGCTACCCATATGATATTGGTATGACTTCGAAGTATATATATTTTGTAAGGTTGAATGCACAAATGATGGAGTTTCCATAAACACAAAACAAAAGGGATTGGATATTAAAGTATCAAGAGTAATGTAATGCAGCTGGTAAAGTTTTGTGTCTTTAGTATACAGTACAGTGTTGTTTATGTCTCAAAGCCAAAAACAACATATGAAAAGCAGTCTACTATTAAAATCACAATATGTGTTTAATAATAATGCATCTTTATTTGTATACAACACAAAGATAAAATCCACTATGCAAACTTTATTGAAATAAATTAATACAGTTTTAAGGAAAATCATTGTTTTTTACTTAACTATAAACAATTTTCAATGGCTTTTAAAATTTCGAGAACTGTGTATATTTTAGGAACTCGTTTAGGAACCGTGTATCCTTTGTAGATTGGAAATGAATATAATAAATAGAGGAGAATGTCTCGCGAAGAAGAAAAAAAGTTATTTTAGATTGACTAGATGAGGGTGTCAATATATATTTAAGGGCGTAAATAGGTATCTCATGGTGGGTAAACATTGTTTTATTTTCTGTCGTTTGACGAGTTATCAATTTATATGGGCCATAGACCTGTTATTAGTATATTTGGTACTTTTTAAAAATATATGTTTTAGCATATGTTGCGATTTTTTAGCATTACAAATAAACGCTTGTTTTAATATAAAACTAACAGTTACCCACCCGATTCAGTAGGAAACTTCGTTTGTAGCTTCATAGAGCTAAGTACTTAAAAAATGACAGTGTTTCATATAAGCTTTCATTCCCTATTTTACCTCCTTTATGAATGAAATTCCGTAAGAAAGTGAGACAGCCAACTTTTGTCTCAAACCATGAGTACATATGTAAATGACAAAGAAATACATACATACATGCATACAAGATACGAGCGAAAAACATAACCACTCCTTGACAGTCGGGTAATTATTAGACATAAATTACAATTGACTAATAAAAACGTCATAAAAGTTGTTGATAAATCGACACCTATTCAACGCTAGCGTAACCCAATAGACTTTTTGTATTAATATGGTACACATACAATTTGAAAATGAGAAATATTGTATCTGAAACTAATATTACTCTCTTAGCTCGATATATCTAAATTATTTTTAGTTAACTCGGTTAGTTTTTTTGCTTGATTTGTTTTATTAAAAAGCGTTCTTATTGTTTGTGTTTGTTTCTTATTATAGTTTTAAGTCGAAGCAGATGTTCTTAAAACTTTATTTATATATTTACATTACCAACTGTTACACAGTTTTAAATTTTACTATATAAATTTTTCTTCTAATCACATACATATTATTTTTGTCTCGTGTTTTATACTTTAACTGATAAGTGCTGAAAAATTTTATTCCAAGAGAAAAATTAAAACAAAGTCCTACATTGCGTTGTTAAGGTGTCAATAACACACTAAAGAATACTTTCCACGGTCTGAAAAGTCTACGGAATATTTCGAGATATTACCTGAATGAACTTATACTGTACTTTCTATCCCGGAAAGATTATAGGATTTATTAGAAATATCAAAACGATGTATATAATTAGAATTTCGTGTATATTTGAGTAGAATAACTTATTCTACTTTCATTTTAGAAACAATATTAGCATTCCGCACCAAAAAATTAAAACCCATGACATTGTGAATCTAAGGTGAGGTAAGGAAGGCCAAGAAAAGTGGATAGCTATAACGCATTAAGCTTAAATTATCTTACGAAGCGTGTGGATATTGCTTGTTTATAATAAACTTTTTAGTTTTGCCTAATTATAAATAATATATTACTAAAATTTTCGTAAATTAATTTTATAATTATTTATAGTGACATACATTTATCCAAAATTAATAATTAACTAACTATTGGAATGCATTATACAATTTAATACATTATATTATAATCTGCATGAGTATATTATCAAAGATAATACATCGTCATTAATACTATTATATGTATCCTTATATAATGTTGTTTCAAATAGTTTAGTTGGGATTAATCTGATCTAGATAATGTGTATGTAATATTGTAAGGAGTTTGTTTATATATAACAGGAATATCAAACGCAATAGTCATAAGTTTAGTATATAAGCTTAGATCATTCACAAGGATTAACCTACGAATCTTAGCTTACATGCTTTTACTCAAGTAGTTACCAAAAGCAAATTTTAAATTATTTTATATGAATTTTTACGGCACTAGAAAAAGTAAAGTGATACAAAATGAAAACTTTAATTTGAATTGATTTAGTACATAAACTTTGAGTGGAGTAACAAAATACGTCAATGCGAAAAAATGTTTTATATGAGTTATGCTAGCAGTTTTTTTCCAAGGCGTTTACATACGTTAAAATTCCAGTAGAACAACCTTAGACAAACGAACCTTTTTTTTCCAGTCCTTGTCCATGGTGGCTATATCAACGGTTAGCTTGCTGATGCTTAGTTTGTCGAACATAGTCCAAATCGAAAGCTTGGGCACACAATTATATGACCAAAAAAAATGTAGTAATTAAACAGACACTATGGTTTCTACTTTTATTGCTAATTTATAAGTAAAGCTAGTTTGATGTTTCATATTTGACAAAGTCATAACAACGAATGGTAATTCATACTTATGCGAAATCTAGTGGGCACACAGTATATTCTATATTATTTTTTGGATGCAGAGCTTTTCATAAAGTTTTCCATATGTTGCCAACTTAGTTATACACCCTGTATATATCCACCTAGGTTTTGTATTACTATGTTTATACTTACAAATATGTAATACTTATAATAAGATTTACCTTTAAGGAAATGAAAGTCCGGTCAAGCTTATATTGTCCGAATCCACGATAATTCACGGGCTCATCTATTATGTTTTGTATAATATATTTGTATGCTATAACAGATGTACGATATACCTGCTCATGAATTGGGTCAAGACCTATGTCGACAGCAGAGAACTTTTATTTGTGATTATGTAAATAATAAATCGTGTTTTAGTTTTGTACAGATGTTTCAAAAATAATTTTAAACGACTGTGAGACAATTTTTGAAAAATCTTAAAAATAATTTGTTTGGTTTTTATCCAACTGTCAAGAAGAGGGGTTCGGTACAAAAACAAACATTCTCACTTTCACATTTATAATATATAAGGGTTTTAACATTTGATTTTTACAAAACATGTACAATTCTTTAACCAAGTTGATGAATGACAAAAATACGAAAATTTTGGTAAGAAAATCAAATTAATTCTTTGTAACTTTTGCGGTTTCTTTACCTTTTTTGTTAATTTTGCATATATATTTGGATTATCTTTGCAAGAAAAATAATAATAATTTTTTCTTGAATTCTACGTATCAAACAAATACGATATTACCACAGATTCTAACTCATCAAAGTGTTTAAAATAACTGTAGAAAATGTAGTTATTTCACTTACAATAAATTCTTGTACCATCGATTATTAAATTCTTGTACCTGTCAAATATAATCAAAGTTGTTCATGTATTACAAGAAAACAAGCAAATATTTAGGTGTAGTATACAATATATATAATTTTGGTAAATTTAGAAATCATAATATACTCCAATCAAATTAGATGAAATATCACATTTTTTACAAAATCTGAAAAGTAGCCATGCCCACCTAAGATTAAATTTTATACTCGATTTCTTTGATTTTCATCTTAGTTAATGGGAATAAAAATATATAATAGGTGAAAATTCCATCTTCAAACTTAAATAAATAATATTAAAGGTATACTTACCATAAAGGATTAGCAATTATATGTTACCGTTAAGGTATATAGTGCAAGAGAAACCCTGACCATTCCATTTCTCTAGTATAAAATAATCTTAGTTCATGCAACTGTTAGGTATACTCAATGTCAGAAAAAATGCTGGTTTTAAAACATTCTAAGTGTTACTATTATAACATAACATATGATGAGTACGCTTAGAATGTTTTAACTGGGGCATTTTTTCTGACAGTGAGTATACATACGTTGTCTAGGTAGTGTATACGTTGTCTATACATGAAGTCATGGTATAGAATGCAAAGAAGAAAGCAAGGAGTTTTAAATAAAACAAGCAGTATGAAATAAAATCTTTAATTTTTTTTTTTAAATTTTTAAATTTAGCCAATTATCAAAAAATAGACATCGATTGCATAATCAAATAAATAAGTAAGACAAACAAATACTGTTCAGCCAAGTTGTTCATTTTTTATAAGAAAAATTTTTACCTTTAAACTTTTGTTCTATCTCTAACGGTTTACAAGATGGTCCTACAGAATCAAGATCCAATTGACCTATGTTGCTTATTTACAAACTCGACCTTACTTTTTACGGTCTAAGTACGCTATAAAATATCTTATAAAAACTCAGCTTGATATCTCTTTTCGTTTTTGAGTAATCTTGATTGACCGACAGACGACAGACAGACAATCGGAAATGGACTAATAAGGTGTTTTTATGAGCACCAATACCAAAATTTTATTCATAGTATCAAATTTTTAAGCGTTACAAACTTGGGACCAAACTTAGTATACCTTGGTATATTTCATATACATGGTATAGTAAAATTATTTAAAAAAATAATAATTTTTTATTCCAGAAGACGGTCAATGTTAAAGTAAGTAAATAGGCATACGTAATAAAAGTTGTCTATTAACTAACAATGATCATTTCCTTGAATTAAAAATTTATTGTCTATTAACAAATAGAAACATTTGAGCAACAAACTCATGGCTTAGTAACGATATTTGATACCTAAGAAACACTTTCAATCAGGTTTTAGTATAAAGCTATTTATTTCATTTTCCTTAATTTGTAAGTACTTTGACTGCACTAATATATACAATATAGATAGAATATCGTATTTTAAGGTGTTTGTATAGAAATGCTTTTGATAATATTTATTACCTACTACCCACATAGGAAATTTGGTGTATATACAAATATAAATAGTATACAAATCTGAACGGTTATAAAGTCTATATAGAATATTTGTTGCTGATATAATTGAAGTGTATATAATTTTATAAAATCGTATATTATGGTTCATTTTGTAAATAGTATCAAGAACTGGAAATTATGAGAATCTAGTTAAACGTAGGAAATGCTCAGGTGGTTCCTTCAATTAATTTAACATTATATGATTTAAGGGAAGTTCTTTATTCAAAGGACGTCTGCTGGTCATCAAAAGACGAACATTAAAAGTTTTGCTTATACTGGGTGTTCCAAACCACCCGTCCAGGCTGATTATTCTGAATAGTTTTCAAAAAAAATTGAAACGAAAAAACACGTATCAAATATTTTTTGAAACTCTATCTAACCATACCAAAAACACCCTCCACCCTCAACCCCTGTTAGGGGTAGGGGGTGTAACTTGAAAAAATCAAATGGTAACCCCTATTTTTTTCTGCAGATTTGAATTCTTCAGAAGAAAAGACAAACATTTTGTCTAAGAAATTTTTCCCGATTTTCGGTAGATCACGCTACAATCGACAAAAATCGTTCTTTTAGATTTGGCATTAGAATTGCAGTTTAAGTGAAGGCGAGAAAAGTTTTTTGAGTCGAGAATAGTTATTTTCAATTTTGTTTTTGTTTTTTTGAAGAAAAGACTATTCTGTTTTGTTTTTCATATTTTATTATGATTTAGAAAAATTATTTTTGTAAAAATGTTTTTTTTTATTTTGGAAAGTCTGAAAAAAAATTAAATCTAAAATGATTCATATCTAATTCTTTCTAAGAGCTTTATTTAGTATCCTCCCAATTGTCTAGTGGTTTACCTCAATTACCGCAATTCGACATTTTCGCTTCTCTTTTATTTTCGTTGAATTTTCTAACTTTTGTGTTGCTTTTGTTTTGTTTTTGTTTTGGTTCTGTGTGTTTGTGTTTTTATTTTTTTTTACTTTTTCGTTTTGATTTTTGTCATTGAACAATTCTTATGCCAAATCTAAAAGAACGATTTTTGTCGATTGTAGCGCGATCTACCGAAAATCGGGAAAAATTTCTTAGACAAAATGTTTGTCTTTTCTTCTGAAGAATCCAAATCTGCAGAAAAAAATAGGGGTTTCCATTTGATTTTTTCAAGTTACACCCCCTAACCCTAACAGGGGTTGAGGGTGGAGGGTGTTTTTGGTATGGTTAGATAGAGTTTCAAAAAATATTCGATACGTGTTTTTTCGTTTCAATTTTTTTTTAAAACTATTCAGAATAATCAGCCTGGACGGGTGGTTTGGAACACCCAGTATACCGTTTTTCAAAACTATTTCTATGAACTAGGTTAAAATGCATGATTGTATAATTATTTATTTGGAGTTTCAAGATAAAATTCATAATTTATTATAAGTAAAAAGTTTAAGATTAAATTACTCATTATTTTATTTGAATTTCTGAAATAAAAACAATAATTTTATATATTAAAGCTTCAGAGTTCGGCCGCCAATGCTTCGCAGAAGTACCGCTTGCTATCGTACTTTAAAAAAAATAAATGACTGAATGTATTAATATTCCATTTTTGAGATGAAAACAACAACTTTCTCTCAGAAAATTTATAATTCCTCGTTGTAAATGTCATTTTCGAAACTTGAGTATGTGTCTAGTTTAAAAAACACACTCTTTATATGGAAATCAAAAAGTTACTTCTAAGTGGATATAGATATTATATATAACTAAGCTAATTATCTTTGTATCAAATTAACACACTGTACACGAGCTTTTCTATGGTATCCATGCTTCGCCCTCTTTAAAGTTAATACAACTGTTCATAATATTTATGAAAAAAGTGGATATCCAGCATCATGGTATTGTATTTTGTATTTTTTTTAGAAAAAAAATGAGGAAAAGTTGTATTAAAAATAATTGTGATGTACAATATAAAGCAGAAGCTCACAGTAAAGTGAGACAACGAGCTATGTACACATTTAACTAACATAGTACAATTGACAATTTTGCATTCATAGCACGCAGTGTATTTAGTACGCGCTTGTCTTCAACTACTCCCAGAAGGGTGGTAATCATTTCAAACAACCATCATCAACATTGCTGCCAAGTGAAATTGGGAGAGTTTCCAACAAACACACACACACACACATACATTGAAATGACAACTACAGTGCAGAAAAATAACCAGAAAAATCATATTTGATTGTATAATGTAGTACTGCAAGTAGGTGAAGATATTCTACGGTTAATCGTGATCCCATCTTCTGGGATGTGATTAAAGCATACTATAACTTTTTAGTCGCATCAAAGAATGTTTTTACTCGATAGTCCTCAATAACAACTCCGATTTTGATGATTTTTTTTCAAAAGGATTCTTTTTGTATATTATTTAAAATCAGAAGCATTTCAGATGGGGCAAATAATCTGGAGGAGGAATAGGCAATGACACGACTGATACGTCGATGCCCAGCCTATATCGCTAATGATAGAAGTTTGTAATTTCGAGAGGATATCGATTTTATACTGTAGGTGTCATATATGGAAAGATTTTTTGAAATTCTTCCAATAAAAGGGTGAAATAGGGGAAGAAATTTTGTATAAAATTATATATGAGTTCACTACTTAACCGATTTTAAAAATTCTTTCATCTATAGAATGCTACATTATCAGCAAATGACATGGTCGTATTTTCTTTTCAAAATAATAATGACTTCGCACTAAAAGTTAAAATTCATTCAGTAGTGAACATAAGGGAACTTAAGAGAATTGAAGTCCATAGCGCGAAAATTAAATGGTTTTGAAATGTGGTGTTACCGTCAAATTCTGAAAGTGAAGTTCTGAAATGGTCTGACAAAGTGCGAAATGAAGTGTGATGAATAAATTAAAAGTTGAGAGATCACTGGTCAGAACCATAAAAAGGAGACAAACGACATACTTCGGGCATTTAATCCGTGGCAAAAATTACGAGCTACAAAGAGTAATTTTATTCGGTCAAATTAACCACAACAAAGTAAGAGGTAGAAAAAAAGTCAAGTGGATAGATAATATAAAAGCATGGACAAATTTAAATTTGGAAAATTTAATTAGATATGCAAGTGATAGAAAAAGATGGAGGAAGGTGGTCTCCGACATTCCTTAAAAGGAATGTAGAACTCACAACAACGCGGATAACTACTAGTTATTTATATTTTTGCCTTGGTTTCCCGTTTATGTAAAAATACATTCATTGCCAACAGATTATGTTAAAAAAGAATGGAAAAATGTTTATGAACGTCGAAAGAAATGAAAATGCACAAAAAAATACCGTTTTCAACATGGTCAAACATTCGCAAACTCGCTTTTTTAAATATTATGTTGTCGATGAAAAGTTAAAACCGGAAGTGTCAAGCTACTTTATAGTCGAAATTTCAAAAAACTCTTTATTTATATTCTGCTGAAGTATGTTAACATCGTGTAATGTTTACATATGCTTCGTTTATCAGGAGCATCATTTTTTCATAATTTTTCTCTCGTACTAGACTACAAATTTACATACACACACACACACACACACACACACACACACACACACACACACACACACACACATTCGTTCATCATATACTTTTTGTTGCTTTAAACTTTTTGTATTTAATGTTTCTGCTGTGTATTTGTGTATATTTTTGTTCACAAAAATACAAAAACATTTCTCAGAAACTAAGAGCTATATCTACAAAATACAACGAGACAAATAGGCTATGCAATAGAACAAACAAATAACTAAAGAAGATAGTTTAAGTTTATCGACCAAACAAAGTGGTAATTACAAATTTGAAACAAACATAGATTCAGAAACAACCACAGAGCAATCTTGGTTATGAGAGAAATAAAAATATTTATGGTCGAGCTATTTTCCTATTTTTAAGAATTTGACAATTTACTTATTATTTTTACCCGAATGTCCGAATATTAATTCGCGTGAAATACTTAAAAAAAATTTGCGATTTTTTAAAGTTTTTTTAAGAGGTACCCCTTTGAAAAAGTCGAAAAAAACGGGAAAATTTTTTTTTTTTTGAATTCGATGAAACTTGGCGGGTGGGTTAATTTTGACCCAAAAAGTATAAAAATCAGGTTAATATAATGATTGGACCCATAGAAAGTTACAATGTCAGCGAGTATCATGGGCAAAATTTTCATTTTCAAAAAAAGGAGAAATTGCCTGGCAAGGCAATCTGCTTGTTATATTATATACGAAGCTTTGATCACCCGCAGTTCAAAAACTTCAAACCATTTTCCTATTTAATATCATGGGGTCCTTTGTTTAACAATCTCAATGTAAGGGATATTATTCTGTTTAGAATATTTTTGTTGCCTAGGAAATAAAAAGCTTGCCTATACTTTTTTTTAAATTATTATGATTTCTTTAGTTTCGAGTAACTAAGTCAAAATTTTTAAGAAATATTTCATCCGCTTTTGTTCAATAAAATAATATAAACAGTTAACATATTATCCTAGAAGATATGAGAATTGGGTCACATAATAGATATTTATATTTGGCATTTTAATACATAAGATGCACTTTAACTGTCAACGACAATAACTAATGTTTAAGTATATTATCTTCACTGTTTAATTAAATTTTTTATATTTACAACTATTATATGAAACTGTCGCCCTATTAGCTCAGTTGGTTAAGGCGTAACCAATGACGTCCGCGATATGCTTAGGGTAGCGGGTTAGATTCCCACCGCCGCAACAAAATTAATTTAATTTATAGTTTTGATGGTCTGGTGCATGTGCATGGTATATGCTTGAAGGAGGTGCACTCAGCCTTTGAAATTGGGGAGCTGATGAATGAAATTATCAGCGGAAAGGTGGTAAAACACACATATGGTATCAAAATTGGCTCTATAGCCTAAGTGTGTTATTCGTGACAGTCAATATAACCTAACCTAACCCAACCATTATATGACATTATATAATAATATAATAAATATTTATCAAAATTGTACAGTTCATTAAAGATTTTTTACCAACATGTAGCATTTTAATTAAACTAATTAAGGAAAACGAATTAATAAAATGACTAATTAATAAATTTTTAATTGTTGCTTTTGTATTTTGATGTTATTGACAATCTTCCTTGACTGTCTGTCTATCCAGTATATATTTTGTATTTGAAAATTAGTATAGGTACATCAAGACAGACAGTTGAAAGATATAATGTGATGAATTTTTCGATTCTATAAAAAGATATGTATATAATCACTCCAAACATATATACATATACGAACTAACGGACCCGACAGACGTCACCCTGTGGAAACGGAACCATCATCGGATCCACTTGAACGTACACAAAAAAGTATTATCAAAATCGGTCCATGCATTTAGTAGGAGTACGGGAACTAACATCTACACACAAGAAATATATATATCATAGATGAGGTGAAAGCAGTGTTGAAATAAATGAACCTCTTTTTTTATCCCATTCACCAAAATTACCGTATGAAAAACGTTTTCTATTCTTAGCCCATGAATATTCCCGTCAACCGTTCGGTAATCTTTAGGCCCGTGGTAAGAGATTTATTAATTATACAGTAAATATTCATTGAATTAATTCTTTGTATATTAAAAATGACGATTTTCGATAGAATATAAATTTATTATGTACTAGTAAGAATGCATTCAATAAAAATTATTATATAAATAAATAAATACATTACTTACAACAGCGTCATCTGCATTTATGAAACTTATTTAAATTACTTATTTTATTCCGATTCTTTTCAATGTGTTTTCGATTGACTGTCTGATTAAAATGTGACTTAAGGCGCAGCCCATTCCGGGATATGCTTAGGGTAGCGGGCTCGATTTCCGCCGTCGCAACAAAGTTAATTAAAATTAATAGTTGTGATGGGATGGTGTAGTGCATGGTATATGCATGAAAGAGGTGAACTCAGCCTCTGAAATTGAGGAGTTGATAATGAAATTATCAGCGGAAAGGTGGTAAAACACATATATGGTATCACAATGGGCTCTATAGCCTAAGTGTGCCCTTCGTGGACAGCCAATATAACCTAACCCAACCTAGCCTAGAATGTGACTATCCTCGTCTAAATAGACATATTTGGTAGGTATATTAATTGTACCATTATGATATCCAGTGAAATTTATCTATCTTAGCGTAAAATAACAATCTTAAACTTTCATAAAATATTCTGGTATGTTAAATATTCTGGCTTTAACCATATATAAGACATATAGAACCAAGAAAAATGCCAAACTACTCGGAACGAACGAGAAATTTTATAAAGTTTGGTATTTTTTTTATTTATGCTCATGTATCCACATATTGTTATAAATTTGAATTTTGTTGTGGTCAATGGAACTATAGTTTGTAAATAACGTATGTATTGCATAATTTCCATGTGTCTGTTTGTTCAATTCATGCATACATGATAATATCATTCTGTTATAAAGTTTTTGACCCATACAATAACAACCAACTAAAACTTATTCATCAAATATTCCTATATCAGTTTAATGAATGTACTCACCAAAACTCTTCGGCTCTATCGTGTATCATATTTTGTTTTGTTTGAAAGTACAATCAAGTCTAGGAACAATTGAGCCATTCGAGGAATTTTTTTTTAGAATTTCTTATTTAAATTTAAAGTAAATGAAAGTTATATAGATTCCAATTATTTTGAAATCAAATCGAAAAAAAATGTAATGCTTCTCTAATTTTTATTTTATTTCTGTGGCTGTTTGTTATATACGTTTAAATTGTTTATTTAATCCGTAACTTCATAACGGTTTATGGGCGCATTATTGTTATTTTTCTTCATAGATAATGTATTTGTTGAAATTTACAATACCTTATGTCATAACCTATTACATCCTCCATATTTGACACCAAATAGCGGACGAATTCGACATCAAAAGATATATATTGTCTTGATTTTTTTAATTAAATGCCTTTATAACGTATCACAAGCTCCATTTTCTCTTTTGAAATAATGTTGAATTTCATTTGAATGTACTTTTTAAGACATTTTTGCTACCAGGCATGATTTATTTTCCAAAATTCTTTTTGGGATCTCAGCATTATCTCGTAGCACGGAAGACATATTTGCTTAGCCGATGGAATTATTTTCGGTGTTGAGTCAAAATGAACGATCATAAAACTTTTGAATCCATACAGTTTTTAGCACAGTGATGAACGCCCAGCATATACACAGGCTGCTAATCACAAAAAACTCCCTCATTTAGTAAAAATTTATACGTATTATATCATCAAAAGTGATATAGGTACATCTAAAGACCTCTGTATACAAATACAATTGAGATGTTCAGTTATTAATTGCTTATTATAATATTATTTGAAGAATTCATGTTTAAATCACAGTAATTTTCAATGAACTAAAAATTATTACACTTATCACTTTTTAGTTAACGGAGGGTATAAACAAGTTTCCTGGTATCGCAACAGGAAACCTCTGGAACCTGTATGAGAACTTTTCTATTAGTGAAATTGTTAGGCGCGTTTTTTTAACTAATTATACTCATCCCAGGTCTATATCAGAAATATCGTTCTGGAGGGATTGTTAATCCCTGGTTTGGAGACTTTAACAGTCTCCAAATATAAACACAAGGAAAAATTTTTGTATGAATATTGGCTATGAACAATAATTCATCACCACTTAGTATACCATGTATATATCTATTATATATCATAGTATATTAAGTTTAGTCCCAAGTTTGTAACGCTTAAAAATAATGATGCTAGGAAAAAAATTTTGTCATAGGTGTTCATAAAATCACTTCATTAGTCCATTTCCGGTTGTCTGTCCGTCCGTCCGTCTGTGGACACGATGACTCAAAAACGAAGATATCGAGCTGAAATTTTTACAGCGAACTCAAGACGTAAAAAGTGAGGTCAAGTTCGTAAATGATCATCATAGGTCAATGGGGTCTTGGGTCCGTAGAACTCATCTTGTAAACCGTTAGAGATAGAACAAAAGTTTAAATGTAAAAAATGTTCCTTATCAAAAATTAAACAACTTTTGTTTGAAACAATTAGGCGGTAAATTTTATAATATGTACTATACTTGATTATCAGCTATGTATGTGTCACATGTTTGTATGTGTAATGTGATAAAGAAATCAACACTGACTATGCATGGTATTTCAACAATTAACTCAGTCAATTGTTTGTTTTCTCTTGTTTTTAACTAATATATAGAGGTTTGGATATCGGAAATCGAATAAAAATATTATATATGTAATCTATTTTAGAAAATATGTTTCAATAAAAAAAAAAGGTTAAAAGAGGAAAAAACGTAATCTTCATCAAAATTTGATTATATGAAAGAGGATTTCACCTTAAATATTTATTTTTTATAAACATATACATGTGTGGATTGATATTTTTATAATTCTTACACAAGATACCAAGATATACAAAACTATAATTTAATTGAGATTATATATAGATAATGTGTCAATTTATTCTTTGTCAATCATTTTCTATTTGGCCTAAAGAATATTTTGGTAACATTGAAAATTTATATAGACACAAAAAGTCTCATCTGCAAGGGTGAGAAAAATGACCTCTAATGTAAAAATATGTAGATAGCCCCATAAACCCCATAAATAACCTCATCCATCGAGTTTCATCAAATTGCAAAACAAAAATTTTGTTTGCGTTTTTATCTATTTTTTCAAAGGGGTACCCCTTAAAAAAAATTTCAAAAAATCGAAAAAAATTTTTTATTTCCAATTTCGATAAAACTCAGTATGTAAGGTAATTTTGACCCAAAAAGTACAAAAATCGGATGCATTTGTTTACTGGTCAAAAAGTTTTTGAGATACGGATGAAAATCAATACAAATATTGCGATATCTCAGAAACTCTGCATCCAGTCATTAAATTAATCTGATTTTTATACTTTTTGGATCAAAATTATCCCATCCACTGAGTTTCATCAAATTCCAAACCAAAATTTTTTTTCCGATTTTTTCAAAGGGGAACCCCTTAAAAAAATTGCAAAAAATCGAAACATTTTTTTCATCTCCAATTTCGATAAAACTTAGTATATAAGGTAATTTTGACCCAAAAAGTACAAAAATCGGGTTCATTTGTTGACTGGTCGAATAGTTTTTGAGATATGGACTAAAATCGATCAAAATATTGCGATATCTCAGAAACTCGGCATCCAATCATTAAATTAATCTGATTTTTACACTTTTTGGATCAAAATTACCCCATCCACTGAGTTTCATCAAATTCCAAAACAAAATTTTTTTTCCGATTTTCTCGATTTTTTCAAAGGGGAACCCCTTAAAAAAATTACAAAAAATCTAAAAATTTTTTTTATCTCCAATTTCGATAAAACTCAGTATATAAGGTAATTTTGACCCAAAAAGTACAAAAATCGGATGCATTTGTTGACTGGTCAAATAGTTTTTGGGATACGGACAAAAATCGATCCAAATATTGCCATATCTCAGAAACTCTGCATTCAGTCATTAAATTAAACTGATTTTTATACTTTTTGGATCATAATTATCCCATCCAACGAATTTCATTTCCAAAACAAAATTTTTATAAACTTCATGGCTCCAAAACTATTCAATATTTTACCCATTACCCATTGAGAAAAGAAAGAACAACATATGAAGAATTCAGACTGTTAAGCCGGGAGTCGTTTCCCATAGCGTTTGTGAATCGTTTTTTAAAAGGATTAAATCTCACTTTTCTTGATCAAACATTGCAAAACTCATAGTTTTCATGTTAAGTATTGATGAGATAGTTTCCACAATTTTGAAGACACTTTGTACCATATATAAATATAAATATATAATACTTATTTTAGTAGGTTTGATTCATCTTTCTGTAAAGACGATACACAACAACAAACACCATCCAATATATATCCAGATCATTTCCGTGTTCAATACTATGTCAGTGTCAACTTGTATCACATCCGGTCAATGATTATTATTTGTTGTTAGAAAAGAAACCCTCTCATCCCATCATTTATATTATATTATGTTATTTGTATCTATCCGATATTTTATGTAACATAGATAATATAATAGTTCCATACATCTAAATATATTTTGTAACGATTTAGAAAATGTATCTGACAGTTTTCGAAGACAAAATTTAACCCTATATATGTCTACATATAATCATATAAAGAAAAATATTTTATATTTTGTCATATTGGGGAAGTGACACGTTTCGTAGAACTGATTTGTATAGCATAATCGTTGTAGTAGTGGTTTTTCACACCAAAAATTGTACTTGATTCATAAAATAATATTTTTTTGTATATATATAAACGAATAATAATGTTTACAAATTATTTTCGTGACTAAATATCTCCCAGCAGAATATGCCGCTAATTCAACAAGATACCGAGTTGTGCAATAAGATGTAACCACCTAAATAGGAAAGCTACATTTTCCAAATGGATGTATGTTTAGTCTTTGTTATACTATGTATATGAAATATATCAAGGTATACTAAGTTTAGTCCCAAGTTTGTAACGCTTAAAAATATTGATGCTATGAACAAAATTTTGGTAAAGGTGTTCATAAAATCAACTAATTAGTCCATTTCTGCTTGTCTGTCTGTCGTCTGTCTGTCCGTCTGTCATCACGATTACTCAAAAACGAAAAGAGATATCAAGCTGAAATTTTAGCGTGCTGAGGACATAAAACGTGAGGTCAAGTTCGTAAAGAGCATCATAGGTCAATTGGGTCTTGAGTTCGTAGGATCCATCTTGTAAATCGTTAGAGATAGAACAAAAGTTTAAATGTACATTACATTTTTTCGTAAACATCACTGTTTACCCGTGAGAGCGCCAATTATGCGCAAATTGTGTAGTAAGTATGTTATGGCTATATCAGTTATAACATACATATGTGTGTGACATATATGTATTTTTAATGTGACAGAGTATTCAACACTGTCTATACATGGTATTTTAACAATTAACTCAGTCAATTGCTTGTTTCACTTGTTGCTAATTAAAAACTACCTTTATATTATATTATACTTTGTTGTTAAAGTACAAGTCTCACATTTAAGTGGTAACATGTGTTTGGGAAAATTGTCTCCCATTTACTGGGTAATAATTTATTGAACAATCCTAAATAAATAAAATATAGCGAACCATAATACACAAATAAAAAGTTAACAATATGATTCGAGATTCTTACATAATTTATGAATTATTAGTAATAATAATAATAATGGGATATAAGTAATCTTCGTTTTAACATATCTATCTATAAGAGAAACCACCCATATTTTGCAATCTTTCTTTATGATATTTTTTAAACTACATCCAATATACAATTAAATTTTTATGATATGGGTGGAGTCGGTTACGGCGTTCTAATCCCAGCCACGATAGTGTGATCAATTTTATCGCTTCATTAATTATAATTGCTCACACTGTTATTACCTGGATTGGAATCCGCAACCTCTCAGTCAGTAGCCGAACGTTTTAAAAATGATTTAACTCGCACGAACACTGAACCACTGAGCCGGTAATTTATGCATTACAAAAGTCTTAATCAAAAAAAGATTTCAAAATGAATACATTTTTGGAACCATGAAAAGAAATAAATGCATTCAAACAATATCAAATATTTTTATTTTTTCGTTTTCTTAAAGAATAATAATTTGAAATGCATGTGTATAATTACTAAATTAAACACAAATAAATCAACAACCCTTGTAAGATTTCAGTTTTTGTAACAAAATTAGAAAACAGATTTTTATTTAGCAAATTTCACCCAAATATAAAAGTGAAATGTTAAAAGTTTTTTTTTTTATTTGTATTGACTATTTCTACATTTTGTGTATAACATATACTCTTATCATAAAATAGCATATCTGTATGAATACCAGAATAGTTTTGAAGTGGTCAGAATTCTGTTTATATTTGAATAAATTTTCATGATGTTCAAAACATAAAAATATTTTAAAAAAAAAAGAAGGTTGTAAGGTGTCTAGTAAATATTTACATAATATCCTGTTCAATAACTTGTACAAATAGACAGCTTTGATTTTTTTTTTAAATTTAAAATCTCGTTATGCGTGCAAAAAATTATAAAACCATAACATGATCTAAATTATAAATCCTACATATCATAAATAATTTACGGTGAAAATTATTTCTTTAAAATAATTCAAGGTATTTTAATTATTTAGTCTACCCCCGTGAAATAAGAACTCTTTATTCCACTCATTTTAAAGTTATAAAATTCTTCTTAAATCAATATCAAAGTGATGGTCAAGGACATCAGAAGAGATGAAAAGAATACTTAGAGAATTTTTTGGAAATATTTTAATTGAAATTGAATTATTGTTTTAAATCACCTAATTATTTTATCATTTTACATTTCGAAATGAAGTGAACCAGGTTTAATTGATCATTCATTTCCATAGCAGTTATTTATGTGTTAAAATTAAATGTCATGCCTTTTACAAACTGAATTGATTTTGAAGATCATCGCCAATTTTTCGGGTACGATATTGCACTTAAAACATAACTATGAACATTCTCCGTTAAATTACCTTTCAAACGAAATCAAAAAAATTAAAATCGGTTCTTTTTTTCAGGCGCTACGATGCCACAGGCACACACATACAGCGGTCAAACTTATAACACCCGGTTCGGGGGTTAAAAATAACAGCACTATACTCTGGAAACATTTCATTTTAAATTTTGATCACCCTATATAAAGAGTCCTTATATATTTCAATAAGGACTCTGTATAAAGAATGCTTTTTTTTTAATAAAAACTTGTGATTAAAGTTTTTTCCTAATGATAAACTCAATCTGTGGGTGGACACACTGTATATACGATTAATTTTTTTATCCATCGAAAATTTATAAAATAGTAAAGTAGCCTTATAAATATTTATAAATAAATAAATTAGCATAACAGAAAGCATTAACGCCATATATAAACACTATTCGTTGAGCCTCAAAATATACATACGTGAATGTTGTTGATATTTCCGTAATGTGAGTAGTAGGTAGGTATCTATAGCGTTTTGAATTAATGATATATGAGCTGAGTGTATACAAATATAGGAACGTGAGTGAGTGTGTGAACTAAAGAACAAATGATAGAAAGCGGACAGGATATGTTAGTACTGTCGGGAATAAAGCTATTACGATACGATTTTTCCTGACAAAGACAGTGAGGTGGTGCTAAGGGAGGAATTGTGTATATAGTGTATTTATACATAAATATAACGGAGATTTGAAAAGTATTGAAAGGAGGAAGCATTTACGTTAGTTTTTAACTCCCGAACTATAAAAAAAACGCCTAAACGGATAAACCGATGTTATTTTTCTGGTTTTGTTTGAAAGGTAATTTAATTGAGAGTGTTCTTAGCTTTTTTCTATAGATTTAAAAATTTCAATAGATTTAAATTTTACACATCCGAATTTCGGTCACGGAATTTACTGCATTTGCAGTTTTCGACCATCAGTCTTTTTCGACCTTTTAACTCGAAGTTCGCTGTGCTATCAATATATTGTACTCATTAGTAAATAATGTATATTTTTTACACTTTACCATAGTGCCCTTACAATTGAATCAAAATTTTTGGAACAAATAGAACGAAAACTTACTTTCAAACATTCATTTTTATTAAAACAGATTAGATTTTCGGTTTTCGTACTTCAGTCACGTAGAAGACCCTAACAAAGCTTCATCACAACTTGATCAATGGTTTAGGAATACATAGATTAAAAACAATCAGACATACAAAAAATCAGTAAAGCTAAAAATACAGTTTTTAAATTAAAAACAATTTCTTTACCTTCAATATGCCAGAAAACATTTGTATACTAAACCTATCTTCCATCAAGTTCACCTATCACATTCATCTGCCTGTATATTATTAACTAACATATACATTGCACGTACAGTGTGTCATCATAAATAGACTAATCCTCGTGAGAAAGATAAGGCACTAACATACTACAATTTCTTCTCTTTTTCGTTATTATCACTCGTCGTATGTAGAGCACAATTGGTATTATTTTTCGTTTGTTAACAATTAACACTACATCATATAAACTTAAAATACTGATAACGGAGGTTTTGTCCAAAAAACGGATTTTTCAAAAATGTTCACATCAAAGGCGAACGTAAATTTTTAAAATTGCTTAAATAATGCTTAGGTTAGAGATCTATATTAAAAATTGAGTTTGTTATATAAACTATGTCTTAATGCTCCAATAATCTTGAGAAAAATAATTGATAAAGGGCTTCGTGATAATGGATGATACTTTTTATCAGAATACTTGATTGTAAGCATCTCAGATTCTCCATCATCGGTGTGTAACTACTATTAAAAATTAAAATAAATAATGGACACAGACAGACACTTAAAATTTAAACTAGCACTTTCCTTTTTACATAACAAAGACGGTAGCTTGCTTCTTTTAAAGTAAAAAAAATAATATAATTGTTTGATCTTGACGTTTTTCTTTAATTTTGAATTTTGAATGAATGATAGGTACATTACTAAAAATTTATTTTAAGAAATTTGGAGTCTACACTTGTTCGGTATGTAGAAACTTTTAGTAAACATACCTAAAAGTTAAAATACAATTTTCATTTTCAAGAGCCATTGTAGTAAAATTTCATTTTAGTCTAATATTTCATTGTTTACCACAATTATTTAAGTAATGCTTTCCATTACAATACCACAAGAAACGTTTATATTTGGGGTAAAACTTGAACCACGAATGTAAACTCGAATTTATTATTTGTAACCACAGAAGGCTTTACATTTTCAGAAACGAATAGATGTGTGTTTGTTATTACTTTATATAACAAAACTAATATATCTATATATGTATGTAGCGTATGTATATATGTATTTATTATTGTATTTGAATGTGAGATATCTACTAAAACAGCTATTTCATCTTATATTATGTCATACAAAGAATCAAATATTTATGGAGGATATTCGGGTTGAATCTTAATTTTTAAATTATATTAGGTATACCTTTCGAAAGTGAAATACTTAAATTGTCAAATCTTACAATTAATGAAGATATTTCCGCCCGACGATTTCTTAGATATTTACCATGCTTTTGTACACTGTAGTACAGCCGAGATGTATGGAAAATTTGAGAAACGGCACTGATTGTAATGATACATTTTGTCAAGTGTTTTAAGGTCCCGGAGGAACATCCAGCCTACTTAAACTAATGATAGATGGCATAGTGCCTGGATGAGGTAATTCTAGACAGTTTCATTTTTATTCGACATATGCGGGCTGTGCATGGATAACAAAAAGACCGTACATTTTATCGAAAAAAGTGTGATCGCTATATACCAATTAAAGTACCAATCCGGATTCTCCGAATTAGTTATTTAATTAAACGTAGTCGATTTATATAAATATATTATGTATTCGAAATTACACTCTTTGTGTCCCAACTATAAATAATTGTTAACCCCTGAACTAATAAAAGGAGTGTTATAAGTTTGACTGCTATGTGTGTGTCTGTGTGTTTGTCTGTCTGTGGCATCATAGCTCCTTTACGGATGAACCGCTTTAATTTTTTTTTTGGTTTCATTTGAAAAGTAATTTAACGGAGAGTGTTCTTAGCTATGTTTCAAGTGCGAGCTTAGGTTTCCATACCTGAAAACTAACAGATTGGCGATGATCTTTAAAATTGATTCAGTTTGGAAAGGCATGACATATAATTTTACCATATAAACAATTACTATGGAAATGAATGGTCAAATAAACCTGGCTCAATTCATTTCGAAAAGTGAAACGAATAGGTAATTCAAAACAATAATTCAAAAGAACAAAGTCAACTAAAATATTACAATTTCAATTAAAATATTTCCAAAAATTTGTCCCAAAAAAAGATAGCTCTCTAAATATCCTTTTCATCTCATTTGATGTGCTTGGCCATCTATTTGATATTGACCGACCTAATTGAGAACATTTTATAGCTAAGTTTCCAAAAATCGTTTTATAAGGAATAAATTGCATTTGTCGGGGGTTTTTTAAATTTTGTAAATTTCACTTGTTAAATTGTATGAATTTCATTATTTTAGAACCTCCTCTACTTCTTACTAAAAACCATAAATAACATGCAACGAAGAAGAAAATAATATGAAAATTTTGGTTACAAAATCTTTATGTATAATATGAGTTTATAGTTTACTATCTTAAATATAGGATAAATTGTTGCACCTCAGACACAACGAGGATTGCACCGTCATGTATCAATAAGTTAATTTCTATGACAATAATTTTTGTCATTTGTTAAATCACATACCTTGAGCCAATTTAATAATTACTTTATGTTGTAGTAAAGATTGTTTGGAGATATAGAGAAGATAGTGAATATAATAAATAGGAAATTCTAAGGTTTTTGATGTTTCAATCGCATTTTCGAAGCTGTTTGTAACGATTCTGTTTGACATAGTATATTACAGCGTTGTTTTATATTAAATCGCATTATAATTAATTTAAATATAATAATTTTATTTCAAAAAATATAATAAGGGCAAACTATATCCATTGCTATATATATTTTAGAAAGGCGTTAAAAATTTTTTAAATGTCAACTGTGATTCAAGGCAAAACACCCCATTCATAGTTTATGATTTAAAATGATTATAATTTTGAGAAGAAATCTCTCTATGACATCATACGTCTTCGAAAAGCTAAAGTATGGATATAATATGTACAAATTTATGTTTAAAGTATTTGTTAAATTTATGTATACATTCAAACAAAATATGCAACATAAGACCACCACTAGTACCACATCGAACCCACCATCTATTTTACTTATGTAGTACCACAATAACAAAATTGTAAGCAAAACAAAACTACATAGGAATATAATTTATGCTTAGAGATCTTTTTTGTATAAATGTGGAATAGCGAAAATCTTTCTACAGATATCATATTGAAAAAACAGTTCAAATGTACAGTGACAAATTCATTGATTTTGATCGATTTTTGTCCGTATCTCAAAAACTATTTGACCAGTCAACAAATGCAACCGATTTTTGTACTTTTTGGGTCATAATTACCTTATATACTGATGTTTATCGAAATTGGAAATAAAAAATTTTGTTCGATTTTTTGAAATTTTTTTAAGGGGTGCCCCTTTAAAAAAGTCGAGAAAAACGAAAAAAAAAAGTTTGGAATTTGAAACCCTAACACAGAAAAGTCAAACTTAACTTACAATTTTTTCTTTCCTGCTTTGAAATACGTCCGCACGTTTTCTAATAATGGATCTATGCTTATATAATTGGTTAATGTAACACTAATGTCTATTAATGCTGTTGCTATATTCAAATGTTATTTAGTTAATGTACATCTCAAGCCACAAGTGGTGACAGGTATATGCATTCTAAGCAACATTTAATAGATAATTAAAATTATTTAGTTATGCATAACAATAATACCACCAAGAACATAATTCAATAATGAAGGAATCTGCATAATGTTTGATTAAGAACATTTCTTGTCATGTGGTGGTTGTTACAGTAAATGGGTGTGCTTAGACGAAATAAGTTCGTAGTATACTAAAGCTGACATCCAAAATATCCAGAAACAATTTTGGGCGTGACACTTTGCTTAAAAAAGTTATACAAAATGCTTTTCTCAGCATTATTTCTCAGCCTTTCTTTCTCCTTTTATTATTCTTAATGCATTAAGCTTACTTATAACTTTCCTTAAGAAATTTCATTGCGAAAACAAATCAAAGTTTTTTGTCAAATATTTTAAGAATTGTTACGGTTTAATTATTAATTTTTTTTGAACACACGGTACCTAAAGTTTTTCATTATTATGGTATATGTGATTTTACACATAAAGATGGCTCAAAATAAATCATTCCAAAAAATCTCTCAGTTTTGAGGTCATCAACATGTGACACATGTTATTACATGTGATAAACTATGTAAGAAATTGACTTACTCTATGTACTACAATGTATAAGAAAAGAGCAAATAAAGAATTGAATTGAATTGAATTGAATCTTTTTTACGCTCACAAATCAATGGTTTCAGTTTGGAATTATTTAATTCATTTTTCGTTTACAATTACTTGTTTATTAGCGTACCGTATTTGTTTATTAGCGTAATTAAGTACCGGCAAAGTTTTTCATTCAACTTTACACACATTCATTTCGTTTTCAATAATGTGTTTCAAACAAACAACGTGAAATTGTCATGAAAACGAATAACTTCAATATAAAAATGTTTTTCCAGAAATATAACACTTTCATAAAATGTGAAGCTGATTTCATTATTACTATTAATAGTAAATGATCCTCTAGGTCAATATCCAAGGTATTATGAGGTTTTTTACCGTTTTAACGCAATATTCCTTGCTTGAAACATTTTTCTTAGTAGTAGTTAGTATTGCTCCAATTCTGGATAAATATTATCTTTAAAGCTAATCTAAACTTATTTCTTTAAAATTTCAAACACTTTGAAGCTGTACTATTATAAACTATTGAGCTCTACGTATTTAATCTAGTAGAAACTACAATTGGTCCTGTGAAAATAACTACAACTATAAGAAAAACTCAGTAATAGTGCATTTCAGAAAAATTTAAATTAATCCCTAGGATCCATTGTACGCCTTTGCTCGGAAACTTGCGCTTTATAATCGCTTGAAGAAGTAATAGACATGGCAAGCGAACAGATAAACCAAAAACTTGTTTAAATCTTTCAATAGGCATTCAGTGGGGATGAATCATCGTCCAGTGGATGAAACAAAAGTGAAAATCAATATGGAATCATCTCTTTGGATGATTTTGCTAACATGAACATTCAAGGTGGTAAATGTAAACGACTTAAAAGTTTTTAAGTAAAAAAATTAACGCTACTTAAGTATTGTTAAAAAACGATTGAGGCAAAACTAAATGAAATGGTTATAAATTTAAAAACTTATTTTCATTCGGTGTGGATAAATTTTATATAGATTTTCGTCCCATGTCGAAATTTGCACTCACTTAAATTATAAAATGAAGGCAGTAGCTTGTTATTCAATTCAAATATCAGCGAAAAATTTACAATCTTCTTCAATAAACAAATATGAATTTACAACAGACATCCAAATATCATAACAAATATTATTCTATATGAGACAAGTAAAAACAAACAATTGACTATGTCAATTGTTGAAATACCATGTGAAATACCATACAAACTTGGGACTAAACTTAGTATACCTTGGTATATTTCATATAAATGGTATAAAAATAAACATTCACACATACAGAGTATACTATAATAATACGTTCTGTTGATATGTTAAAAACTTGTCTCATGGTTTAATAATTGTTAGGGTTTCTGTTGCAGACAATTCTGCACATACACAGACAAAGCATACGTGCAGGGTGGTTCATCAGTAATCATGCAAATATTTATTTCATGTATATCAAGTGTCCTTTAACGAGTTGTTATACAATGTTAATAGATGGTCTCAAAATCTTCCCTCCTTTTTTGTGTGTCAAAGATTGCGCTCATGGAGTTTTTATTTTTCTTTTTCTTCTACCGTACACATTAACTTATTTTGTTACTAATCTACGAAAATTAAACAAAATAAAAATAAAATTATGTTTGTATCTTAAAAATTCTAAAAAATGTAGACAAAAAGATTCAAATTTATTCATTCTTACACTGTTTCAATTTTTGTGGATCACTCTGTATATTGTCCACATACATAAACATTTATTTTATACAGTTAGTTTCTCTCTTTTCTATACAAATATGACAACATATATAGGGTATATATGTATATTTATATTTATACATTTCACACAACAGTTAAGGACATTCACATAGTTTCATGCTTCGATTGTAAACCCTCAAAGCGAAAAAACTACAGATTCTTTTTATCACATGATAATCAAAAAATATATAAGGATGTATAAGTACAAATTCGAAAATATTTCAGAAACACCAAACATAAGCCTAGGAAAAAACAGGCTAGAGATACGATATTAAGTTTTAATTATGTTCATTGTGTAATTTTTATATCATATCGGTAGTAAAATTCCCTACAAATAAAAAAGAAATTACCAAAATTACTCACATATATAACACTTCTCTAGCTTTTTTTAAGCCATAGCTATCGCATTTCAAAATTCTGCTAAGATCGAGCTATTTTTTATGGAATTATTATTAACGATTGACGATTGTGTAACTCTACACTTTATCAAGATCTAAAATTAAAATATAAATTAACAAATACACGAAAATTATAATATACCGATCAAAATATCATCATAAATGAATTCTGAGAAGTCCTCATCGATCCAAGATGTGGAAAAAAACCGTTATCCTCAAATAAGTCCAGGCAAAAATTGCAGATCAGACAATTAAATATAAAAAATGTCTCAATACTTTTTTCTAAGAAGTACACAGAATTAAATTGCTAAAATTTCGACTAAGCAAGGCGTGTTATATTTTACTATTTACAACGTCATTATATTTTCCTAACTACGACTTATGGAATCTACTTTTTGAAATTCGAGTGATAGAGTGTAAATAGGTACTATCAACACCTCGCTGGGAAATAACATTTTGTTGTAGGGACTCAGAAAAGGGAACTTCAGTTTTTTTGTCTTAAAGATTATTGTAGCTATCAAGTTGACATAATCGATAGGTTTGGAAAAAATTGAATTTTGTACCTATCTATGTACTCATTTAATTCATAAAGATCTTTTTATATTCCCTACACTTTAAAATTACAACCTTCATTCTATCTACTCCATATGTTGTCGTCAGTCGCCATAACCTACCTATCTCGTTCTCAGTTCGTTGTTATCAGATATCCCTATTATCTGTACTGCTCTAAAGCATGTATTTCATTGGCTAGGTGGTTGGTTGTTCGTTGGGTGGGTTGAAAAACGAGAGAGTGCTTAGTTAACTCGCAGCAGAACTACTCATTTCATTACAATACGGTTTGTTTTAAATTTGTCATAGATATAATTAATTAACATAGATAAATGACGTGCCAAAAAATTATATTATAATGTTAAATATAAATATCAAAAATATATTAATTATGATAAATAAAAAGGATCCATTCATTTAAATATGTAATTGTATTTTTATAAATTAAAATTGTCAACCCCTGCATGGTGTATGTATGTTTAATATAAAATATTGCGCTTTTATCATAACCCTCTTCGTGATATCCCATGATAATTTGATTCATTTGAAAGTCATTTTTAAAGTCTCATAGGAATAATAATTAACTTGCCTTTTGTTATCATGCATGCATTAGGGCCGACAACTTTTTAATCAGTTTAAATTACTAAAAATAAAACTTTAAATAGGCAAGCCACAAATAAAAAAAAAAGAATGCGACTATACAGGTTTGTACTTTTCGTATACCTTGGACTAAAAGGAGCCAATCGGTAAAAACAACAAATTTGTGCGGGTGGGCTAGTAATTAATTGTTATAAACAAATTAATTTGTTAACTAATAAACAGTTGTTTTTTATTTTCGAAAATGCTTATTAGGGTAAAATGGGCAAAATAAAATACTTTTTACCTTTGAGATTTTTTCTTGTGATCTCGGCTAGTTTTCCTTCAGATCTTAAGCTTAAAACTAGCATTTTTTTTAAATAAGAATTTATACCTTTTTCTCATCAGAAAATCAATGTATTCATGTAGCGTTTTTCCGAGTTAAGATACATTATGTTTTTTAGTCTCAAAATGGGCTCCTAAGTGTTTTTGGGCCTATTTTCCACAACATTAACGTGGAAAGCGGCAAATCGAGAAAATTCGCCGGTTTTTACAATTTAAGAAAAATATTGCGTTGAGTTTTATATCGTTTTAAATGTTATTTAGCAAGCTCGTAACAAATTTTAATAAAAAAAAAAGTGAAAATTTTCGGTAAAATAAGATTGATTGTGTGATGTATCGTTTTTGAGTATTTTTCTAAAAATATTAAGAAAACTCTAGTATCAAAATAGCAAAAACATGTATATTTGCAGTAAAATCATTTTATATACATTTATCCGTAAACGAATAAAAAAGCCTGTTAAATTAATGAAAAATTATTTAAAATAAAGAAATTCGAGAGGCTAAATTAATTATTTTGAAATCATAAAAATACAAGTAAGAACCCATAAACAGTAGGTAGTCAAAATATATATGTAAACTTGTTTACAGTTCTATAAAGATACTGTCTTACAATCAAATTTTTTCGCAATATTAATGAAACACTTTGTACATATAAATACAATCTGTACATATCATGATTAATTATTTGGTTTTGTTACTAAGAATCAGCACAGTAAAAGAAATTATTGTAGCAAAATGAGTTCAATAAATACAGCGCCTAGATGAAATAAAATTATAAATTAGAAAATAAAAAACCAGTTGAAATATTATTTAAATCTTTGTATTTGTCCATTTCTCCATTCTCCAAACAATTGTGTTTGGAGAAATTCCTAGAGTGTCTAACTTCGCTGCGTGTCTAAGTTCTATGTTATCCATGTGTTTAAAAGTTTTGTTAATGGAAATGCATTTCATAGCTAAACTTAGCTGTAAATGTCGCAACAATGATCTTTCAGTATATCTTACTACATCATTTTAGTATTATGTTTTAGTCCATATCTCAAAAAAGATTCGACCAATTAACAAATGCAAACGATTTTTGTACTTTTTGGGTCAAAATTGGAGATAAGAGAATTTTTCGATTTTTTGCAATTTTTTTAAGGATAGGTAAAAATGGAGCAAAATGCAAAAATTAATTTTGTTTTGGAATTTGATGAAACTCAGTGGATGGGGTAATTTTGATCCAAAAAGTTTAAAAATCAGGTTAATTTAATGATTCGACCTATAGAAAGTTACAATGTCAGCGAGTACCATGGGCAAAACATCATTTTCAAAAAAGTTCCTCATCGAAAAATTAAAATCCATAAAATTATGAACAAAACGGAGAATAAGTGAGGGGTAGATTCTGCTGGTAGATTTATATAAGAAAAAATTCCTAAACCAATTTATATATATGAGCATTCCTAGAAATTAGTAACGATTCTAAGAATGCTCTATGCATTTCTCTAGTGTTTTCTACGGTCCTAAGGTTAACTAATTTGCTACCATTTAAAAGTATCAACTAACTGGTATAAACTGGACAGTGTGCATTCATAATATCACATCTATATAACTTACAACAGTTTGTGTAGATGAAGTATCGAACAACTAAAATGTAATTTTCCCATTCAACACATTAATTATTCTATGCAATATTTGCATATATAAGAGAAATATGGTACGTCGCTAGTGGTCAGATTATATAGTTGTTCGTCTTTATTAAGTTTATGAAACTTCTGTCACATCCATGAATATTCCACGTCAATAAAATTATATACTCTTGGGGAATAAAGCAAAGTTTAATGATTAAAAACAATCGATAATCAACTAATTCAAGATATTGCTATCGTCTATTTCATGGTGTATTTTAGATACTTTCAAAGTTTTAGCAAATTTGACAAATCGATATCGGTAGGAGCTGCGTCAACTAAGCAAATTCCTTTTTCAGAAAATTGAATAAATGATATATTATGTAATTTAACATATGATTCATAACATCTTTATATAACATATGCAAACTAGCAGATACCCACCCGCTTTGCTGGGAAACTTGACCTTTAAAAACAAAGACTATCACGTTATAGCCCTCACTTATCCTCCCTTTTGTTCAAAATTTTATGGATTTTAATTTTTTTTTAAATGAAGTCTTGCCCATGGGTACTCGCTGACATTGTAACTTTCTATAGGCCCAATCATTAAATTAAACTGATTTGTATACTTTTTAGATCAAAATAAACCCATCCACTTAGTTTTGTCAAATTCCAAAAAAATTTGTTTTTGCGATTTTCTCGATTTTTTCAAAAGTGTAAAACCCTTAAAAAAAGTGCAAAAAATCGAGAAATTTTTTGTATCTCCAATTTCGATAAACCTCAGTATATAAGATAGTTTTGACCCAAAAATTACAAAAATCGAGTACATTTGATTACATAGTTTTTGAGATACGATCTAAAATCGATCCAAATATTACGATATCTCTGATGCTCTGCATCCAATCATTAAAATAACCTGATTTTTATACTTTTTGGATCAAAATTACCCCATCCACTGAGTTTCATCAAATTCCAAAACAATACTTTTGTTACAAAACAAGATTATTCCGTTCAAAATACAATCATTGCAGGATCTGAAAAAAGATAATGAAGCCGTTTCAATTTTTGGGTCTTGTGCTCCGCGCTGGAAAAACAAAAATGTAAATCGTAAAAAAATCAAGACACAATGTATAGAAGCGTTTATATTTTCAGAATCTTTTAGATATTTTTCGTATCCGTTTTGTAAAAAATCGTAAACAATTTCTTTGCCATCCACCATTAATAATTTTATGTACTCCAATTTTTGTATCCCGTAGTATTAAACAAATGTTATCAAGAATATGTCAACACGGCTTTTATTAAAATCAATTCAGTATTATTCAATTTTATTATCCACAGTGAAACAACTGAAAGATCACAGCCGCATATATATAAAACACACATACTTATTAACTGGAGAAACATAATGATTTATTTATTCAAAATGCCCATAGGCACAGAACTTAATGAAATCATACGGTACACATTTGTCGTATCACCCTATATGTTACAAAGTAACATGTCTACGATACGGTTTAAGTTAATAATGTATGTACTTTAGTTGATTACATTTGATAATTCTATGTAGGATGTGGAAAGTGAAGAAGTACAAGAGATATATGTTTAAATAAACATCAAAGAATTATATAATGTACAATTCCCATTGCTTGTAGTGTTTTACCACTTGCACATATAAATAACGTAAGTAAGAAAAAAAAAAGTGAAAACAAACAATTGACAGAGTTAATTGTTGAAAAACCATGCATAAATAGTGTTGATTACTCTATCACATTGCACATACATATACAATTTATAAAATACATACCATACAATTTACGCCCTCACGGGTAAACAGTGATTTTTACGAAAAAATTGTTTAAACTTTTGTTCTATCTCTAACAGTTTACAAAATGGGTTCTACGGACCCATAGACCAAGACCCAATTGACCTATGTTGCTCATTTACGAACTCGACCTCACTTTTTACGTCCTGAGTACGCTGTAAAAAATTCAGCTTGATATCTTTTTTCGTTTTCGAGTTATCGTGCCCACAGATGGACGGACGTACGGACGGACAACCGGAAATGGACTAATTAAGTGATTTTATGAACACCTATACCAAAATTTTGTTGGTAGCATCAATATATTTAAGCATACTTGGGACTAAACTCAGTATACCTTGCATATTACATATATGCATGGTATAATTACTCATCAGCAGTAGAGATCTATTGTAAAAGTCATATTTCGCCTTCATTATATACTTCTTATTGAAAGTTGCATTGTATGTTAAATGGGATTTTCCATTGCTTTGCCAGTTTTTGCTGGTTGACATCTCTAAAAGGAACATTTAATATTAAAGTGATTGTTTCCCTACATTATTGTACAAAAATTTTGGATTTATTGCGCGGTACATACATATAAACCAAATACATACTTTGTAGTCAAATAATGTGTTATTTTTAGCCTTAAAATACCACGCATCTACAAAAATATATTATATATTGTGTGCAAGTGCTGCTTATAAATTTGATAGTATAGATATCGCTCTTTAATCATCAATACTCTAACTATAGTCATCTCTGTTTATCAAATGATGGATCTTTGATGAACTCATAATTAAATTAATATTTTGTTTTTATATCGTCGACAAGCTTATATTTTTATGGTATTATTATAAACTACAAGATTGTCTAAATATTTTAGATAGTTTTTTATCACACTCTCTAGATTTTTTGATATAGAAATATCCAATTGAAAAGTAAAACCTAAATGATTCATCATTTTTTCAGCCAACTATGAACAATAAAATAATAATAAAAAGCGCGACGACTTAGTAATTGTGATTTTTGGAAATTTTGTTAATCAAAAAGAGTTTTTATAAAGTTTTATTGAAATTCCTAGTTTTATTCAATCCTTGTATATTAACCAAACCTACATACCGATTTCCAAACTTCTGGTTCAATTTGAAAAAGCTGCGTTGATTCGTAAAGGTTTAAAATCCCAAATAAACTGGTTTGAAATCAGCCCTCATATTTTAGGACATTGATCCGCCTAGTAAACAATCCTACATATCTCACCCATAGTCATTGAACTTGGATGTAGTGTATAAGTCTATATTTTTGGGAAAAATATAAACATACTAATTCTATTTTACATTCATGTGCGTTCAGAAGTATGTTCATGTGCCATAAATGAGTACTTGTTTCTAGAAACAGATCTCATTGCGAAACTACTTTCTTGAAATCAACAGTGTAAAAATAATAAGCACTGTTGAATAAAATGACTCTAGAAGCGGTACAAGTATATGTCGATGTCACTGCTCTTGTGGTCAGAAAATACATAGTCTGCAATCGCAATGAAAAATTTAATTTAAGTGTTAAGTAGCTTGGTAATTGTGCAACTGTTTTCAGTGAAGATAATTTTCATGTATATTTATTGGCTTATTTACATTCCAATTTTTAGAGTAATATTGAGTTTGATTTTTTTTTAATAGTTCACTTTCGAAAAATTTTGTTTAAAACATTATACTTTTTTTTTTAACAGACAACAAACGAAAAATCGCCATACAATAAGATGTCCAAATTTCAATTCTCTTTGGTCCAAAATTCAATTCTCTTGCTTATCGGGGAGTAAGTTTAAAATCAATTACAAACCATCCGAACCCTAAAAAGTGTTTTCTTCATCTTTCTTTCCTCTTTTTCGTTTTTCTTCTTCTTTTTCATCCATTGTCATCTACTGCTGAGCTATGGTACAAATTTCCAAGTCTCAAGCTCATTTCACCCCAGCATAAAAGAGCGAGTACCGGTATCCTGAATAGTGTGTAGCTGTCCTGAGCGCTTCTTCCATATCGAAAGATCCCGTGTTCTACAAATCAGAGAAAGTAATTGAACTCCTCATCAAAATTTGACGTTGTCCAAATTATGAATAGCTTATATTTTATGTAACCTGAATAGACTCCGATGATAGTCAAATTTTGTTAAATGATAAATTCTCATATTTTTTAGAAAGCCAACAAATCTAGCACTAATATCTGTCAACGAAATTCGTAAACCAAACACCTACATTATTAGCCAAATCTTATAAAATGTCAAACGCCTCATATTTTTACTATATCAACATATTTTTACTAATAATTGTCAGCGAAATTAATAAACCGAGCTCGTACTGTACATAAATTTCAAAGTAAGGATCTTACAATATTCTGAGCAATCGATAATTTTATACGAATGTTGTAACTGGAACAAACAACATAAACTCGGTAACATATATCATTATTAGCTAGGTGGTATTAATGGAGTCAATTAGTTACCTAAGCCACATATTTACTACCACTATTATTCAATACATTGATTTGTGAAAGCTATTAACATATGCTTAACAATATGATTATGTGGTTGTATCGGAAACATTACGTTCAAGTATAAGTAGTGAATGATACAAAAATTGCCACATTATAAAGTTTCTACTTCTTTTTTCAAAGTCATATAAATAACTTAAACAAATTTTTTGAAGTCTAGGCTACTAGTGGAGTAAATCTAATGGATTTTGATAATCAATTTGGTATATTTTGGTGGAGTCAGAGAAAAAGAGTTTTCCGGTTCCTGAACGATCCGCACGCCCTGCTACACGATTTTAAGACAATTTACTTTTTTCTTTAGTGACGTTTTCTTGAATAAATCTGCTTCTATTGATCGGAATGGAGCGAATAAAAAAAATAATTGTTTGTTATGAACTTTTGCATCGACCTTGTCTATTATCGAATTCTGAACGTAGAAAAATAACCTCAAAATCTCAAGAAAACCGTAATTTCCAATTTTGTACTTTGTAATGATGTAAATCTAAAATTCAATGATTTGCCTGAACTGTACGAGCTGTTGAAATTTTTCTGAAAAAAATTGAGGTCTCGTATCGGTCTAAAATTTACTACACTTTTTTATGACCATAAGTTACATCTTTTTCCGGAATTTCAACTCAATTCCTTTGTTTTTCGAAAAGTTATCAGAGAACGTTGAAAATATGAAGTTACTGCGATTTCTTGAGATTTTGAAATTAATTTGCTTTTCAAAGTTCACTAGCAGGCAAGTTCGATACAAAAATTTATAAGAAACAATTCTTAATGTTATTTGCCTCAATCCGATCAATAGAAGTATAGATATAGATTTTGTTGCCTGTTTTTTTTAAAATACCGTAGGAGTCTTTTGAGATGTAATTCACTTTCATTTATAAAGTAGAAAAAGAACTTTGATATCATATACAAAAGTAATACTACATGAATTTGTTTTGTTGATTGATATTGGGTTACAGATGGGCTACTTTTCATTAAGCTTCTATTACACAATGTTTTCAAGAATGCTCATTAAAAGGACCACTTTTTATTTGAAAATATTCCAGAATAATAAAATTTGCATCACCTTGTAAAAGAGAAGATGGTATACATTTTCTTGATAACTACTGTGGTAAAATCTTGATGTTTCTAACATAAATAAATTGTTCACTCACATTATGTCAATTTTATAATGTTCGTATTATATAATGAGTTATAATGAATTAAAATCCCATTGACTAAGTATTTTTTAATTTCAGATACACTGGCGAGGTGGAACTATACAAGCTTAGGTAATTATTTTTGTTTAAATATTATTGATAAGTAGTATTATTAAGGGTTGAGTTTAACCATAAGATTGACATTGCCATAATTTTTCCTTGTACCAAATCTTTCTAGATAGTGTCACCGGAAATTAGTTAATACATAAAAAATAAAAGGTTTCATAATATCCACTGAAGTATTACCTCAATTACAAAAGATTTTTATAACGGCATATTTGAAAAACTGGTAAACCGTAATAAATAGAGTAAGAGTTCAAAATTTTGATAGATTTTTTCGTAAATATCTTTTTTAATATGTTAAATATAATGTTAAGAAGGTCACAATGTTCAGTTTTTTAGGATTTTGTCTCGAGAATGTCACCAGTTAAATATACGTACAATTATATAGAGACTGGCACACATTTTGAATTATGCGAATACATTTTTGATTATTCAATATCGAACGAAACACAAAATTAGGAATGTAAATGTCAGTTCCACAGACCGGTACATAGATCAAATTGAAAATTTTCCTAAACAAAAACACATTCACTGTCTTCTTCCCACTGAACACACTGTATTGGCTGTTTGAAAATACACACAAATATGGATGCATATAAAAGATTTAACGTGGGAACAGATTGTTGAATATTTTATACTTGTGGTTTGTACACATAGTATATAATGCAGCTTTTACATCTATAAGCTTTACATGTTTATATAAATTGCAATGATATTGTTTTCCAAAAAATAGAAACTTTTTGCACTTATCGTTGACGAAGTATTAAATACTAATAGTTAGACCCTTACCATTCCTTCCCACGGGAAAATGTAAAAAATGGACTAATACTGAATAAAAGTCTGTGTCTTAGAAATTGCAGCCACGCATGCGCATTGATGGTGAACTACAGTACAACCAGCAATGGTGAACAATGGTGAACTACAGTACAACCAGCCATGAGTTAGTATAGAGATCGGTGACTTATTATTAATAGTATTGTAATATTAAATAACAATATTAAATATTATAATAATGGACATCATCAAAACTTTTATGTAATCAGTTCACAAACCAAACTAAACACAAAAAATAAATAAAAAATATCAAGTTTACTATTATTTGTAAGCACCTGGTATGTAAATACGTTTCTTAGATCAGATTAAGAGAAATGCAATTACATTCTATACGTAATTTACCTTAATGGTGCTATATATTTCTTACAAAAATGTATACAGAGTGCAACGACATAACAGTTTCAACCTATTTTCTGATTTCGCACATTTACATGGCAAAAATTTTCTGTGAGCCGCAAAAATGTTGTCTATAATTATAATTTCCTATATTTTCACCCGTAGAATCGATTTTTGGTAATTTAAGACTCATCTGCTTTGATTTTCACACTCCACCTTGTTCAATCAAAACAAAAACACTAGGTCTATTTCTTCGCCTTTATGCTTACACAAAACCTCGTTACTAATTGATGTTTTTCCCAACTTCTCAGTAAAACTTAAAATCTCGAAAATTAAGAACTTTTGAGCTTTAACGACTTACGCAATACTCAAAAATATACATTTCTGAAGTTTTTAGAAAATTTGATTTCAATCATAAGATTCCATCCATTCCAAATTTCTTTACTGTTATTCTATAATTTTATCGAAAACTGGTTGGTGAACTAATCAAAAGGCTTGACTTTGAAGACAAACAAGTATTTTTAAGCTTGAAACGCTCTGTATATTTTCTTTGAAACCATTTCAAACCAAATTTATTGCAAAAACCTGAAAAGACAATAACCTGAAATAAATAAATCTTCACAATGACCAAAATTAAAACTACAAAATGTCAGTAGGTCTTCATAGACAACTTTTCCCTTTTAATCTACGAACAGTGTTAATGATTCACTTTGTAGGTAAGCGTTTCTTCTGGTACAGCTTTTCTTCAAGAAATTTATTGTCTATTCAGTGATGAAGAAGAAGAATAGTTAGATACTGCTAGTGCTTGCTTGCTAGCTGTTGTTGTAAGCCCAAAGCTCATGCTCCATCACTATACAAGTTATCTACTTACTTTAACATATACATAATCTTTTGGAGTTATGTACATACATAAGCATAATATAAATAAATAAATAAATATCTTTATGAGTTTCATGTTACGAAGTGAATCCATGATAGAAAATGTTGTTGTATAATACGAATTAATTAAATGCTGGTTATATAATGCATTATTTACGAATTTTAGATGTTTTATTTTGTGATGAAAAATTTACTTGATTTAATTTCCTCGTAGTAGCAACGGTGATTCACTACCCTTGACAGCACTTACAAAAATCATTTTTATTTGATTATATAGGAAGGTTGGCATGGTCGGTCATTTGTTTAAGCATTTTGTTGCAATGCTACGAAGAAAAAAGTGGTTGTCCATAAACTGCTAATTGTATAAAGAAAAAATACTTTGGCATGGCCGGTCATTTGTTTAAGTATTTTGTTGCAATGCTACGAAGAAAAAAATGGTTGTCCATAAACTGATAATTGTATAAAGAAAAAATAAGGGAATAAAAATAATTTAATATATATTTATATTTCAAAATACTTGTACTCCATTTTCCTAATTATGCTCTGGTTCCGATACCAGAGAAAGCCTACTTTGTTTTTTTTTTTTTAATTTTGAAATGTTTTATTTTTAACCCAAGAAGAGGTTTTGATTTTTTTTGTTTCGATTGAAAGGTAAGTTAAAGAAAAGTATTCTTACCTTTATTTTTCAAAATAGGCAAGGATCTTCAAAATCGGTTCAGCTTGGAGAAGGCTTTTAGGAAAAAGGTAATTTCATAGAGAGTGTTCATAGATATGTTTCAAGTGCGAGCTTAAGGATTCGTACCCAAAAAATTTGTCGGGGTTTTTTTTAAATTTTGTAAATTTCACTTGTTTGATGAATATTAATTTTAGGAAAAATTATGTTAATAAAAAAAATATTTCTTTCTATGTGATGATAAAGAGTATGAGCAAAACCAATGTTTCCGTCTAAATATATCAGCAATTTAGACACGTTTACAGCACTGTCTCGGGAGTGTGAATCACACGTACACCCGTTCACACCAAAAAATTTAGCGAAATTGAGGACTTCTTCTTTTCTTCTTCTGTCGGCTAGAAATGAACACCCTTTATCAGATGGAATTGAAAATTGTAGAGAGTTGTAGTTTTGCGGACTTACGTTTATGCATTTCTACAAACTGTACTGCAAGAAGTTATGAAATGAAATATGAATGAGTTTTTGGAAACAATATAATAAGTAAAATTAGTGTCGTAAACAATTTGAAATTTATATCTGCAAAACTCGTGTTTTGTTTTATATCATCTCTGTTATAGATATATATTCAAAATGAAATGTTCATAGTTCATCCTTACAATCGGTTTTCTGAACCTCATGTGATATTAAACATTTATAAAGTTATAATAATAACAACCTCATTTTGAATTAAAGTATAGTAAAAGATGTTACAAAAATCTGCTAGTAAAGGAAAATGAAAGAAACCGCTCGCATTTTGCTAAAACATCATGGAATGTGTTTCTTAGGTGTCAAACATCTTTAGTAACGCAAGTGTTATTAGCGCAAATGTTTCTATTTGTTAATCAACAAAAAATTTTTAATTCAGTGAAACGATCAATGTTAAAGTTTTCTTAAAAAATTAAAAAGTATGCAACTTTTATGACGTAAATGTTAATTAAGTGTTTTTGGTCAAATAGTCGAAAACTTATATACATGTATAACGTATATGTAATTCAAGTTGCCTCTTTTTTTTTGTATGTCAACTTTAACATTAACCGTTTCATTTATTTAACAATTTATTGTTTCTTAACAAATAGAAACGTTACTAATAATATTTGACACCTAAGAAACACATTCCATGAGGTTTTAGCAAAATGCAAGTAGTTTCTTTCATTTTCCTTTATTTGAAACATCTTTAACTGTATTACCAACATCTGAACATTATAGGTTGCTCAAATTACAAAATGATTTCTCTGCTTAAAATTTAAAGGTATTTCGATACAAAAAATATTTTAATAAATAACTCACTCATACATGACTGTTTGACAATCCAGGATGAAACGGAGAACCTTAAGATTTTACAAATAGTCATGCATTAGATGTAAATTTTTCGCGTGGAATTACATGTTTATCATAAATTCATGATCGTGCAATGTTTTTATAAATTCAATTATAGTTTTCGAATAATAAAGCTTTGTAAAATGTAATAACAACGTTCAAACTCTATTAAATACTACTATATATTTTTTTGTACAATAATTATATCAAAATTATTATATCCAAAAAAATTATACTCTAATAATATTAACAAAGCTTATTTAGTTGTTTCAGTTTTCAATTTAGTTTTATTTAGCGTTTTTGTTTTAATATAGGTTTTTTGTTAATTTAATTTACTCATTTGAATCAACAAATAATATACTTAATGGAGCAGAAACATGTGCGATTTTAAAAGCGATGTAAAACAAAAACCCATCAATATTTTCAATAAAAATTCGTTATTGTTAATTAATTATTTGCATGAGAAATATCAATTGGTTATTTAAACTCTTTGTTAAGGAATTCAAGAAAATTAACTTATAATAACCGAGAAAAAGTAACTATAGTAAAATAACGACCATGACGACAAAGCTTTGCATAGCATTCCGTTGGATTTTGATCTACTTTTAGTGTTTCAAGTTTTGGTAGATAATTCGGTTCAGTATTTTTCTCCTAATACTATACTTTTTTGCCACAAAAAAGTCGCTTGTTAGATTAATTTATAACTAAAATACAATTTCCTTTATAAATTTCTAATATGCCCTTAAGTTGGTAAAAAGGGGGAATTGGAAAATTTTGTTTTACACACTTTTTAAAATTATACACCTCTCTTCTGTCCGTACTCTACTATTTCAATTACTGTTATTGGAGTATTCAAAACATTCCATTTTCTCATCAAACTAATTTTTAATAAAAATATTTTATAATTATAGTTTATTTTATTTTTATATACAAATTATTTGAATACATTTTTTTAGTATTTTAACGATATATATGAAATGCAATCACCACTATTATTGTTCGAAATAATGCTTAGAAAAATTGTTTTTATAATCATTACAATTATTGAAACATGGATTTTTCGAGTTACTAATGGATTGAAATTCAAAATGCTTAATTAATGTTTGTTTTTTTTTTGTTTTTGTTTTTTTTTTTTTTTTTGTTTAAATAAGAGCGAATGCTTTGTTATCAGAAAATTAGCTATTGATTTGGTATTCAAAATGAAATTAGGCTAAAATTTCTTCATAAGTAAATCGACGCTGATCTAATTTTTTACAGAACTATATTATGATTAACTTCCAGACAGTTTAGTAATTAGACTTAGTGGTGCCTCATTTTTTCCATTCTGCCTCGGAGAAGGCTGAATAGTTAATTATTTCAGTATTAATCAAAATTAGGGAAAATTGGAGATCGAACTAATATCAATATTTTTGTGGTCCTCACGCTATTCTTCCACATTCATACCTGTCATACACTTTTTATCCTTGGAACATTTGCATGTTCACTAACAAAATCACGTGGAAATCTTTTGCTTATCGATTTCGATGCTAAATTCTATTATAGAAGTTATCTCCCAAGAGGCTCGGGTTCGATTCCCGGTATCGGAATTAAAATGAAAGAGGTTGATCTTACATTTTATTACATTTTATGCTGAAATGTGGAGAAGAAATAATAACGAGTAATTGACGTCTTGAAATTCACTTTCTGTGTGCAATTGGTTGTTTGAGTACCCACAGTAATATATACGAGATGGTAACCATGGATCTCGCTTCATATTGAAATAAAGTAAAAATACTTTCAAACAATTTCCTAATGATTGGAACAAGTACAGCTAAATATTTGTATTTACAATAGAATGCGATTGAATTTAAACTATGAATTCATTGATACAAAATCACTGAAGTAAAATAAACAAAATCCTTACTTCTATGACACAGATTGATTTTAGTTTAAAGTCATGATTTTTATTGATGGAAAATACTTTATTTTTTAAATTTTTTAAAACTTTTTGCTGGGTTATGCTGGCTTAATATTAAGTTATTTGTGTGGACCTCAAGTTTTTGGGTATTAGAGCTTAGTCGTTCAAAATTATTATCCGCACAAAAGGGAGACCCAACAAAGTTTTTATTCCAAGCTGAATGAGCCTAAAATCAAGTCCAGTACTAGATTAATTACCAATAGAATCACAAATCGTTTCACACTTTCAGATTAATTCGAATATTTGGTTTGAAACACTCCATGAAATTAAATTAAATTTTTGTATTATTTTGTATAGTACTTGAGTTACAATGCATTAAAAAAATCTTTGAGTATAGATGAATATAAAACGAATCCATTTGTTTTTTTCAATTAGTGAGTTAATTATCAGTAAATATGTTTGAAATCATTTTTTCTAATTATTCTGTCATAAATTTCGATTGATAGACATAATAATATTTTTTTTATTCATTTGATACAAACAGCACATACATTATTTGTGCCTTCGTACAAACAAATCATATCTGTGAATATCATTTATGTGAATGTTTGAACGTTTTGTGTTTATATTTTGAAATCCTTGATATGATGTATTATTATAACGAGAGCAACCCATTGATATTTTTTCCAATTAACTTTATTATGATATTTCATTTTTTTAATTGTTCCTTTATGATAATATTTTTAATTTCAATATTTTTTTGTGACTACACAAGAGCATATAAATCTTACCTATAATAAAATATAAATGCAACGTGTAATGAGGAAAGGTGAATTTGTTAAAGAATTTTTGGGAAATTCGAGTAAAATAGAAATTGGAATTATTTGATAAGAGGAATATTTTTCTATTTTATACATATCATGTAAATGAATGAATCTTCCTAATAATCGCAATGGTCTCTTCTTTCTACCAATATAAGACAACTATATATTTTTTTTACCCGACTGTCAAGGAGTGGTTTTTTTTTTGTTTTAATTTCTTTATTATCTCGTATGTTCTTACTCTGCAGATTGTATGACGTAGAGTTGGAAAAAGTAACTATCATGGAGTTTTAAGAATAACAGCTTAAGAGTGGAAACGTTTTTTGTTTTATGGCTAGTTTTTTCTTTGTCGATTGCCTACGATTGACGAAAACACTTAAAATTAAAAAAAAAATTTATATTAAAGTTGTAGTAGAAGTATGGTTCTCCAACCTAAAGTCCGTCGACGTCAAAGCACTCCTTCTGTTCTCAAACAGCTCCAAATAATTCACGGAGAAGTGGCTCGAAATGGGCCAACCTTTTTTGGTATCACAACCAATGTCTAAGTGTATCCTACCCCAATACAGCCACTTTAACTTAACCTAACCCAGAAGTATGGTTTTCGCCAATTTTTCTCGCCTATTGATAACTATCGAGTTAATTGATTTTAGTGATGCCAACAACTTCAGGAATTCGAGCCTGAGAAATTTTAAGATCTCTTGATATTTTTTTTTTCAATTTTGCAACTAATAAATATTACTTCTATTCAGAAATAGCAGCCGAAATATACTATAGATTGCAATAATTCATTTTGTTCCTGTTATTTAAAATTTGGAATTCTTAAATATAAAATGAATTAAGTATTTGCAATAATCTGTGAAACTAAAATTCAGGGAAACGAAATCATCCGTTTAATTAAGTTTTATTTTAATTTCTTGTTGCACAACAGTATATTGTGCAACAAGTGCGAGGTGTCGAATACCGAATTGTACATGGTAATTTGAATGCGAATAAGAAATGTGCGCCCACAAAAGGCAATGAGGTATTTGTCGAGCGGGAAAAAGTGCGAAAAGAGATAACTTATACTACATGAGTAAAGTAATAATATAGTAAGACACTGCGTGCTTTAATATGTGTCCAACTGTTTTCATTTACAGTGAACCTACCATAGGTTTTAATGAAATGTTACTTTACCTCATGCAGTGTTATTTGTATTAACTATGATATAATATTTCACTACGATACCTACTTCAAATCTACTACTAATAATTCTAGTCTGATGATCAAAGAAGACACTTCGTAGGTAATCATAAATGTTTTGTCTAAAGATATACTAAAACTGAATATGGAAAAATTCATTGCTGAAACCACTCGAAAGCATTTCTGTGACTTCATCATCTTCATTTCCCAAGCATGGTTAGTCACCATTGACTTTATTTTCATTCAGTTTCTATTTGTTATCACTTGGTTTCTTTTTCATTATTTACTTAAAATAAAAATCATCTAATAGGTATTCATTCGTAGTCTTGGACACATTATACATATTTGCCTCTAACTGTTATTCATAGAACAGTATGTCATTACTAAACCTCTAAAATCTTTCCTATGACTCCAATTGACTTGAAAATTTGATGGTAAGCAAATGAGACCTCAAAAGAGGCGAAAGTGATGTCGAATTGTTCTCTTTCTCAGAAGGTGTTAAAAACTCCTTCTAGTGGAAAAACATATGTTAATAGAAATAAATAAATGACAACAGAAATTGAATGAAAATTAATTCTAAGCAAATAGTGTCATTGAAGCATATTTCGTGAAGACAATACTTTCCGAGTTATTGGCGATTGAAATTCGTAGTATTTTACGTTCAATTATTGAAAAAATTGATGTTTTTAGAAAAAAATATATCATACAATTTTTAAAGTACTATAAAAAATCTTGAAAATGAAAAAAGTTTCAAGTCATTTGCACGAAAAGGAACGGAGTTGTAATGAAAATAAAGTTGCTCGTACCTTTTTTTATGTTTTATTCAGTACAAAAACTGATTAATTTATCACGGGAAGTAATAGTTTATTATGTTTCTCAAATATCAGTTTTGCATTTGATTACTATGAAAAGTATATTCTACAATGATTTGTTTGTTTTTTCAACGCAGGGCATCAATTGTGTCATGACTTTTCACTTTGCAATTCTTGCAGAAACTGCCTTTTTTAATTTAAATTTTTGGATATTAACTTCTTCTAGAGTCGTCTCGTGTGAGTACCTCGGTTAATGCATCATAAAAACCTTTTCCGCCTTTTAGTATTTGTCTTATTTTGTTTCAGTAATCTGTGGGAACTCTAATTACTACCATACGGCAGTACTCAGGAGTATATACTTCATCGATTTATCATTATTAATTCGGCTATAGTCTGTATTAATAGATGAAGAGGCAAAAGTAGTGAATTACTTGCCTTGGTGTTACTGTTCTGCTCAACAACACCAATATATTATATTCATTTTGTTTTGGAACGGAAATCAATTTTATACGCAAATCAGAAATTACTTAGCCAACACCTATCAAGTGACAATTTATATTCATTCATTGCTACAGATCATGATTTGTTGGTACTTATTCAACCATAAAACAAATAAAATTGCTTAAAAACAAATTAATAAGATATGGTACATGTTGACACCCGGTATGAATTGATATACATAACCTATTCATTTAAAACAATAATAATTGAATATATATTCTAGACATAAGTTTTGTTATTTTATACAATAACCGATTTTAAGAAATAACAACAAACATTCGCAAATTGAATATTATGTTTAGAAATGAACATTCCTATTGTTAACAAAACTCATCAAATGTTTCATAGAATATAATATATATCTTGTATTTGTTATTTAATAACATAAAATCAGTTTTATATTATCATTATATATACAATTCGTGTTTTGTATTATAGAGTTGTTCAAAATTCTCGATATTATGAAACAAGCTGTTTATGTGTTATATTCCACACATTCAACTTCCTAGATTATCAAAATTATTTTTTATAACTGTCTTAAACACTTCAATATTAATTAGTGTATTGATTAACAGAGATATGTTGCTAAGAACAAAGCATTATCCCTATCCCTTCCCTATATATTAGATTAGTGTGAAAGTAAGGATGTTTGTTTGTTACTTTTTCTATACAATTATATCATCATACTAACGTGTGATGTATAATTTAGAAAGAAAATTGCATCGTTTTGAACCATAAATAAAATATTTCTGTAAAACTAGTACGACAAGCAATTCATGGTAAACTGTTCTGATACACTCTATGAATCGTGTCTATATATTATATATACATCATTTATAAAAAGTGGAAATTTGTACATATATTTTACCTAGTTTCTTAATATTAACAGAAAAATTGAAAGTTTTATTTTTCTTTTCCCGCCAATCTTGGCAATCTTTTCAGCATATATTGATGTTATTACGCAACTATTGTTAAAAAAACCCAGATCGCTATCACCTTTTATTTACGGGAAATTGTGGACAAAAATATGACACGGACATAAATCTAAGAATTGAGTTCATACCTTGTCCTGGCCATTTCGAGCTAGTAACAAGAATTTGCTTATACTGAGAAGTTAAAAACTAATTAAAACGTAATTTTGATAACTTTGAGGATGGTATAGTTATATATAATATTGGTCTCAAATTTATATGAATTTTCAAACTTTTGGACTGATGCCAATACAATGGTTGAAAGTGGGCGGGGGATGAATCGTTAGTTTTGTTAACATTTGTTAACAATGTTAGTGGTAATAAGTTTAAATATGAATAACATGAAATGTTTATCAAATTTACACATTAACGACCAATATCATACGTGTCTAAAAGAAACGACCCAATGCTAATGGTCGAAACTACCAGCAAATATAACTACTGCGCTTCTCTACAAATAGTGTAGAAAATGTAAAAGTTCTCAGTAATTGCACGAATTGAATAAATTCAATCAAAATATTTCGTTACATATTGTTAAGAACTTTAAATGTCCTTGTGTTTATTCAACACAGCTAAACATTTGAATGAATTTAATCTTGATTCAACAGACCATGATGTTTTATATTTATATTACTGTTAGATAGTATGTATACGATGTCTATATCCATATACGACTTAGCTGGCTGGCGCTATTTTGCTATTACTGTTATTGGACGTTTTGATCAAATCACATAAAATAGTCATCAACAGTCAGTCGTCGGATAGTGGTGTTTCGATAAATATATACATTTCTAGAATCTACAGAACGATTCGAGTAAATTGTTTTCTTTTTCTTTTTTTTTAATTTTTCGTTATTTTGGAAATTGAAAAATACAGTCTGGATATTCAATTCGTCATTTTTAGGTTGTTTTTTGACATGTGTAAAATCTTAGTAATCATTTTATCACATTAGCAACTGATATTGTAAATGCAAAATAAACAATGAAACCGAAATTGCAGACAAGATTCACTATTTATTAACTTTTTTCTCGTTTTTTTATTTATAACAATCGAGATAATTGACAATTCTAAAATTAAAGATAACCGCAATCCTCTTAGGAATTCGAACCCGAAAACTTGTCAGATCTTTTGCTACTACTTTTCAAAAATTCATTTACCATATCATTTTTCAATTCTTAAATAGAAAATGAATTATTTGATATATGGTAGGGACAATAAAATCGATGCCTGCGCTTTAAGTTAAAAATTTTGGAGTTAAAGGGGGCTGTTATGACTAATTTGCAATTCTTTACATGTTAATGTAATAGAAATGTCAAATTAAAATTATTGAAAAAAACGAATTAATTAAACTTAATGCATTAAAAATTGTGAAAATAAGAAATCAAATTGAACAAACATTATTTTTCAAATGTAAATTATCATAATTATTTATTTAAATTTGTGAAACAAGAATATTAAATTTTAAATGTAAGTCTTAAATGCAATCCATACAATTATATATGCATCCATACAATTCTATAATTAGAGTAGTGTATCGTTACCATGGAAACGAAACTCACGCACGGAGCGAATAACCTGTAAAAGAAAATTCCAGGCAACGAAGTCATTCGATTTTATTTATGTTTCGGGTTGCACAAGGGTGGTAATAAGTGCAACAAGGGCGCAATTTTTGACACTTGACATTTTGTGATAAGTTTTTTGGTCTAGCCTCTAGCGTTTACTTTTCAAAATATTCGTGTATATCCAGACTTTTGCTGTATATGCATTATTTATTTATACATTGGAAATAAATGTGAATTTAATGTACACATGAACGAAGGGTGTCTGTGTTGCTAATACATGACAACTATACCTCTGAAAGCAGAACAATGCCAATTCTGATAGTATTATACTATAATACTATCAATAGCAATTCACTGATTGACAATACTAAGTGGTATGCAGACAATAGGTATAAATAAATCATTATACCGGGTATACCATTAAAAAAATTTTAAATGAAAAGATATGTATGCTAAATTTTCTATTCGTTGGGTGCGTTGAAGAACCGGGACTTAAGCAACTAACTATACTTTTCGAAAAAAACATGCAGAAGTTCCTAATTTTCACGTCATTTTAAGAAATTTTTTTATATTTTCGTAATATACAGGGTCGGAACGTGGAAACGTGGAATGTATCAAAGAAAAATTTAAGAGAATTGCCGAAGGAAATGAAACTATTGATTTTGTTGGTCCTGATGATGTAATTTTGAGAAAAATTCTTTAAATGTTCATCGATTTTACCTTAAAGATGTCAAAAATGACCATCATTCAAATTTACATACATGTATCTATACATTTATGTATGTGTACCCTCTATAGCGTTCGCAATTTAAGTCCGATTTGAATAAAATTTGGTATAAAGAAGGTATTTGAAAGGCAATATTTAATAAACCGCTTGTTTTAAAAACTTCGTACTGAGAAAAAAATTGAAATTCAATAGGGGCCGTTTTACAATTGAAAAAAAGTTTAACTTTCTAAGGATACGTTGCTATGATTGTGGTTATATTCATAGCATGTTAATGAAGCAAAACCATAAGATTTTACCCTAGCAAATATGGCTGATGCGCCTTCAGAAATATTCATTTCTTTTAAATTTTGAACGTAAGGGCAAAGTTTGATAGAAAAACAAAATAAGATAAGATTAAAAAAATCATAATCATAAGTGTACATAAGCGTCGACCAATAGAAGAGTTTATTACAATTTTAAAAGTGTAAATACATACTTGGAGATACAATATAGACGTAATAAAGTCCAAAACACTAAGAATAAATAAAGAAGGCTATAGTTCGCAACTTTCACACTAACTTTTAAAATATTGCAGGATATTCGAAAATGTAGGACAAAAAATAGGAAACAAAAAGAGCATGTGAATTATTTTCTATTAAATGCAACTAAACCAATTTCCGTATTGATTGATCATTCTAATACTAAAATAGTTTCATGCACGTTATATTTTCTATTTGTGAAATCTCTTGAGTAATCAAATACATTTTCTCTCCATATATTCACAAAGTAGGTATCAAATAACATGAATCTATCCCTATGTGGATGGTGATGAAAAGTCAATTAAATATATAGGAACTACCATTACTTTTTAGAGATAATTGCTTTCTGGGTGTAGTTTTGACGTTTAAAATAAAAAATAATACGTACATCACGTGAGTCATGAATGAAATCTTAATACAATTTAGATATTTTTCAATAATATTATTTAATATTTCAAAATATGTATATTGATCGAAGAAAGTATGTGAGATTTTATTAACTTCCCAGAGGAAGTTAATGTAATGGGGCTGATTATTCGACGCGTAATCACGTATTTAAGAACTGAAAGAGTTTTCAGCAAAATTAGTTTAGCCGTTTTTTAATAGTAATAAAAAAAAATGAATAAACAGAATCTGAAAAGTGGATAAAACACATCATTTATCTATGGAGATATTGATTGTTCCAGCATAAGCTGCAGTACATGTTCGAAGAATAATCTATGAAGGCTAACAAGACCTTATTTTTAAAGGTTTTTCCCCCTCTGGGAAGTTAGTCGTGTGAGCTACAGGTGTCGCACTCACACGACTTCAGCACTACACCGACTATGTACTGTTAATTTATTAATATTTTATTTCTATGTAAAAATTTATACTGCCATTGTAGCAAATTAAAAAAGAACCATGTGCGGCATGCTAATAGTCACATGTAATGAATTTTCTGATAATAACCTTCCGTATTCTTTGCAATAATTTCTACGAATGTGTATTTCTGCGATAACTTATAAGTCAATCGATCGATTGATTGCCCGTACATATCCTAGAAATCGTTTTGTCTTTCACGGTGCAACCATATACGAGGTTGAAAAAGCTTTAAGTGTGTTAAAAAATGTTTTCCTTTTATTTTACAAATAAACTTAATGATTCAAGTTAATGCATCGTGTGCAAAAATTACTTCCTTTTACCTAAACTTTAATAAACTAAATTTATATTCATTTGGTGGCAATAAAACGAAATATTATTTCGATCCATAGAAATTATTAACTATTAAAAGTATAAAAGAAAATTCACTTTATGTTACAAATAAGAAACTTATTAAAACTAACACAAAATAATAAAACTACAAAGAAAGCCCAACAAGAATACAATCATTAAATTTAAATGTATTTTCATAACTATCTCTTTTCTTATAAATACAGTTCATATTAAGTAAGAAGTTTGTGAGTCTCTAATTGAAATCAAATTTAATAAAATAAATTTGACAGTGCGTTTAATTGTTTTAATTCGATGTTGCTTGTCAAAATAGAGCAAGAAATCGATATAATGTGACCACACATTTTTCACTATAAAATAGCAAATTTAAACTTTGAATAAAAAGCACTATGAAGGAATGGTAACAAAATTGTATTTAATAATTTTTTTTTCAACTTTTCTTTTATCAAGTAATAAAGCTATCAAAAATTTGAATAAATGAATTGTACAGCATTAATTATTATTACATAAGTGATGTTTTTTTATTACACTATATGTTGTTACCATAGAGATAAAATATATTTATTACACAAAATTTGTTACTATTATTGGGTCTAGCCTCTAAGCCCGCAAACAAATTAGAATCGTGCGATAACTAACTTAGTTCGAATATTTGAAATATGCTTACATAATAATGGACAGTAAGATGAAGCCCAAATGATTTTCCATTTCAAGAATTCTTTTAGTTTGCCATTTGTTGATTGGATGAGATGGGAAATAAAGAAAAATGAAAAAATTGCTCAAAAGTTAAATTTTTTCAAATTAGATTTTCTATTTTTGTTTTTAACTGTCCATATTTTGTCTATTTTTGATGCTTACTAAGGAAAATCATTGATAATACAATACGAGTAAGTATTAGTAAGTGGCATGAAGTTTGCAGATATTGAAGGGGCTAAAAAGCGAAGTGAAATTTTTTGAAAAATATTCCGAAACGATTTTTAAGCCATTATGTTGGTTACAAACTTCGTACCACTCGTTTCTACGTTTTTGTAGCCAATGATTTAAGGAAAAAAATAATTCTTTAATTTTTTGTATGGGACTTATCCAATCTTAAAATGGCAGACTAAAAGAAACCAAAAAGATAATTTTGTAATTTATTTTAGTGGAAGTATAAACTGATATTACTCTATTTCCTATGAATACTTAAACAAAGAAACATCTCTTCTGTTAGTATACTGCCTGTTTCAATCTAATGAAAGACAACTGATTTCTCAATACCTTAAGTAAAAGAAATAAAACGACTAGATTACTAGAGACCCGAATACCGTTTACTAGTAGTAGAATAGAAGAGATCAGAGTTCAATATCTGGTACATGTATATTCTTTTCAATTCTCTTTAACTAAGTAGTTTATTCCTTAACATTTTTTAATTTATCCCAATACAAAGATCTAAACATATTGCATAATTAAGGATTTAATTAAAAAGCTAAGTTTTTTTTTATATAAAAAAGTATACTCATAGAATCTAAAGATTACTTTTAAAATAGCCTGTATATCAATTTCAATAAATACATTCTTATGTATGAAGTTCAGTTGCAAAGGAAGTGAACTACTTTATAAACATCCGAACAGCTACCGCTAGATGTTTAAAACCACCTATATAAATATATAGTATGATACAGAGTAATAAGTTCCTACTATACTACGGCCATTTAAGGAGATATGCAAGGATTGAATAATACCACGGATAATAAAAATTTATAAATTAATTTTTTGATTAACAAATTTTCCAAAAATCATGACAAATTCCTTGGTCATCGGGCTTTTTTATTATTATTTTATCTTTCAAAATTGACAAAAAAAAAGGATGAATCATATAGGCTATCCTTTTCAATTGGATATTTCTCTATCAAAAAATCTAGTGAGTGTGGTAAAAAAACTATCTTAAATATTAAGGCAATCTTGTAGTTTATAATAAGATCATAAAAATATAAGGTTGTCGATGATATAAAAACAAAATTTTATATTTTATTATTAGTTCATCATTTTATGAACAGAGACGACTATAGTTGGAGTGTTGATGATTGAGGAGCGATATCTATAATATGAAATTTATAAGCCTCATTTCCACACAATATATTATATATTTTTGTAGTTACGTGGTATTGTAAAGCCAAAAATAACTCACATCTTGACCACAAAGCATATATTTAGTTTAAATGTATGTACCGTGCAATAAACCAAAACTTTTTTACCGTAGTAATACCGTAGGTTTACAATCACCTTAAATAAAAAGGGCAATGTAAAATTTGAACTAAAAAATTAATTAATAGGCAACTTAGATTCCGTTTATGTTATACATGTATAATGAATTTTTGATAAGACAATCACATATACGTAATACAAGTTGCCTATTCATTAATTACTTAAGTAAAATTTTACGCATGCTATAGGCATGCTAAGGTAGTCACATCCTTATTTAAATATTTTTGCTGTATGTAATTATATTAGTTTACAACAAACAATTCATTAGGCAAACATTATTGTTAAACAACAGCAAAAATTGGGTACATTCATTTGTCACCATCTTATGATCCATAGTAGAAGATTTTCAAAGAACAAACAAGCTTAAAATTTGTTCCGGTAGATATGCAGGCGACAAATATTTAATTGGGGTCTTCAAATACTTTTATAATCTTTTATTATACGACTATCTTTCTACAACTTTTCTTTTCGAAGCTTTCCTATTAAAGGTTTTGTAGAACGAACTACTTTAAATGACTATGGTAGTATAAAAGTGGGTTGCTGTATGCTCAAAGTATTGAATATAAGAACATTTTACACAACAAAAGTGTTTATATATTTGTTCACATTTTCAGTTGAGTGACTGTGGAAGTAGACGTTACGTAGGTAGGTAAAGAAGAATGTATTTTATTTATTTATAAAACATTTTAAGATAGTATTTAGTACAAAATATTTTCTCATATATATTTGATATAGTTTGTTTATTTGCAATATCTGTTGAAAACTATTTATAACAACCTTATATTTACAAAAACTATTTCAATAATTTCCTTTTAAAGAGAAAGTTTTACGACTTCATTATAAATTTTTAACTTATAACACTATCTTGTAGTGTTTGTTTGTATAATGTTGTTGATTTTCATCAATATAATATTTATTAAAATTAAGACTTTTTAAGTTCTGCAGTACATATATTATGTAAACAAAATTCACGAATGAGGCTATTGGTATAGTCTCTAAGCCCACAAACAAATTAGAATCATGCGATTAAGAACCTAGTTCCAACATTTGAAATATGCTTATTTAAGCCCAAATGATTTGCAATTTCTATAATTCTTTTAGATTGCCAGAGACGACCATAGTATTGGTATTGATCACTGAAGAGATATATGTATATTATCAAATTTATAAGCAGCACTTGTACACAATATATTATATATTTTTGAAGTTCCGTGATATTGTAAAACTAAAAATTACACATTGTTTGACTACAAAGCATGTATTTGGTTTATATGTATGTGTAATACTTTTTTACAATACTGTAAGTTTACAATCACCTCCAGTGGTTTGATCTTTGTGTTGAAAGTTCAGTTAGTAAGTAAGTCAGTCACGGTTCCCTTTTAAATGTTTGTACAAAAAAGAAATGTTACATAAAAATACCGTAATATACCGAGAAATGATGTTCAAGATATTGAAAATATACCGATATTTTAGCACTATCCTAGTAATTATTTCTTAGCATAAAATTTTGATTATTGAACTCTGTTAAGAGAGATGAAATTGGTTTGTCCGCATTATTTGCATTGATTTCAATTTTTAGGCATACAACTTAATTTTAGAATGAGATTTATGTAACGAAGTTACAAAATAAATATAATACCTGTTATTTCCTGTTTTATTAATAGCCATGACAAAAGACAACATTGGAGATTGTGTTGAAAAAATCTTCCAAATCCCAGATTATGGACAATGACGAAAAAGGGTTTCACATCTCTCTGAAACAAATTATTTTTAGTATCCAAAGGTTTATTTTTATTGAAATGTAAAAATCAAATTTCGATAGCGCTACTTTCAAAAAAAGTTTTGAAATGAAGACGCACTATTTTGTATCACTACAGTTCTGAATCTAAAATTTTAAAATTCTACGCCGAACGGTTTTTTTCTTGTGAAATCTTTAAAAATTTGGACATCGCTCTGCATCTTGAACAATTGATTACACAACGGGAAGTGAACAATAAGATATTACAATCCTTAATGCAAAACTACATCATAAAATCGTTTTTGATTTGTTAGTCACACATACAATTAAATTTTACTGACCTTGAAAACTTGACTTCAAATTTTTTCGTGATTAATATTTCCTTAACAAAGATCTGCGAGGTAAAAATTCGATAAATCGACTAAAACAATTGATACACTAACAAGCTTTTAAAGGTATTTTATAAACCTTATTTCATTTCTACTTGAGATTATTGAATGGCATTCAGTTAAAAATTTAAACGTATGCAAATTGTTTTAAAAAAGGGAAAAATAAATTTTTTTAATGAAAGAAAATTTAATCAAAAACGCTGTTTAAGAAACTCCAAATGACGACAAATATCAAAATAACAGAAATGTATGTGTATGTTCATTACGTTAGATTATTTTATAATGAATCCTATAGTATAACATTGTTGGGTTGTAAACAGATTTGAAATTAATGTGTTAAGAAAAGACTGTGTAGCAAGTCTCCCTGGAGACAAATTAGTACACACAGTAGAGGAAGACTTCTAAGTCACTGTTGGAGATCACACTCTTGGGATTCATTTGTTCAAAACATTTTAAAGCAAATATCATTCTTAAATTATTTAGTTTACTTGTGTAGTTTGTTCAGTATCATATTTTTTCGAACAATTATTATACCTATACCAACATAGTGGGTATATATAATTTTTTACAACATAATGTTTTATCCGATTTAACAGTTGTTATAAATTGTCAAGTTGTCTTAGACTCCGGGTTAAAGGATTTCAACAGAGCAGCATTACAGTTCTTCTAGGTCTGAAACAAAAATCATAGACTCAAGTGCAAAATATTCAACAATTTATTGAATATATATGAAAAGTATCAATCTATAAGTACCTAAATACCTTTTAGGTACCGGTTCCATGCTTTCCTCAGGGCAGCCATCCAGTTCTTTTAAGTCTGAAACAATAAGAGACCAAATTTCAAACAATTGTCAACATATTGAATAGATATAAAAGCAGTAGAAACATATTTTGACACACAAATAAATAGTGAGTAGATAAATGATGATAAGATACAATTGTCCATGCACATTTACCTTCAAGTAACTCCGGATCATCCCCTGCTTCTTCCTAAATTTCTGCAAAAGGAATATTATTGCAGCCGTTTTCACAATTGAAAACGGCTGCAATAATATTCCTATTTCAGATACTGGATATTTCAGGCAGATACTGGAACAGTTAAGGCTAGCTTTTCTACACCCACAGTTGGTCTGACAAGTTTTTGACGCGCCTCTTCAGCTATACCTGGAATCTGCTTAGAAATATTATAAATGTATGAATTTGGATAATTTTAAAATACCAAATTCAGGTGACAAGATAATCATACATTAAAAAAAAGAAACATATATTGTGATAAAATATCAAAATAATTAATTTCAGTAAATAAATGAGATTTCTCTGCCATGATATTTAAATATATGGTTACATAATTTTAATAAATATCATATACAAACACACACAAATATATGAAGGAATAAGAGGAGTATTTTACGTAACGTACGTAACATACGTAAGATTTATTATAAGATTAAAACTGGAGTAGTTTTAGTATATTATGCATGATGGTGGCTATACAGAATGGGAAGAAATAGCATTATTTGTGGTTTAAATGAATATAAGTATGAAAAACAGATATCTGTATGACGCTTGACTTAAAATGATGGATGTGGTGGTATTAAATAAGGTGCGTGTTTCTCTACCTTATAATCATAATAAATTATTATTTGTTACATATAAAATGTAATGTTTTAGTGTCTATTTATCTTATATATTATTTCTCTTGCCTGTTTGTTCCTGTTCGTTCGATATCTACCTTATTCCTTAATCAAATTTCATGATTTACCCCTCTTCAAGCTTATCGCGTAGACTACTGAAAAAAATATACTGACGGTCTAAAAATGTGCCTCTTATCAAAAAACAGGCTAGACAAATAATATTAAGATTTAGTTTTTGCCTACAACTTCCACGTACTAAACTTCATGGAATACGTGACACTATTTTAGACAAGTAACCAGTCCTTAACCCACAAGAATATTATACCCTAATTTGACTTCGAATTGGGTATACGAACATGAGCCATATCCATCCAATAACAAAAACTAACCTAAATCGATGCCCACATTGCAACTCTATAATGTCGGTGAATCATGTACTTTCATAGTGCCAAGGTTGCCAACATGAAAGCAACAAAAATGCACTACTCTCAGAAGCCAAAGAAATCCTTAATAAACCCGAATACCTTTCAGGCCTTTTCAAATTTATTAAAGACAATGATAACTGTATAATCATTCATTTTTAGCTAAACATGTAAATAATGTACAAATCTCTGCGGTCGCTAATGACCTAGTAGTTAAAAAGCGACGTTAAACAAAATTTTAAAAAAAGAAAAAATTTAGCTTTGTACATTATGTAATTCGTTTATCATATGTGTTATAAAATTGTCTATAAATAACAAAAAATTATCTTTTTTGCCACGGATATCGTACTACGAATTTCGCACGGGTCGAGCTAGTGTATGTATATTTAAGGTTCTGTGTGTGTATTTAACCTGAAATACATCTTAAAGATAATCATGTAAGACGTTGGAAATACGAGAATTTCAGAATCATTTACATTTATTTTCGCTTTGAAATCCATAGTATTTTATACCAGGTGTCTTAAATCCGTACAGTCCTTAAATACAAAATCCTGTTGTTGAACATGCAATTTGAAATCGCTCTTTGCAAATGTGCCACGTTGTATCGCTTGAACTTGTTTTTGATTTCACGTTCTTACAATACCTGACATACGTTCAGGTAACCGGACACGTAGTTACGTAATTGTTCTATATAAAAGAAACAGAAAAAATTTACTACATTATGAAATAAACCAAATTACTTGGCAGTCGGTCGTACCGGGAATCTAAATCAACACTTATTATCCAGAATACTGATACTAAATTATTCAGTGAATATATTTCCCGTGGAGTTATTTTTGATAATATTTAATTTACAGAGTCACTAGGCAACTCCGTCATTTTAACTTTTCATCATAATGGATAATTACGAGTTACTATTGACACAGTAAGTTAACAAAAATAAATACTATTGTTCGACTTTAACACTACTGTCTTCGCTTCGTTACAAAAATATGAGAAACAATAATTGTATTATATATTTACAAAAATATGATAGGTTGTATTTGTTGAAAATGAACAAATGAAATATACATAATAAATATTATAATATAAGTACGTATACAACAATGAGCGCGAGTGGAAAAGCATATATTTGTTAAGTATTATTTATACCGTATAATGAAAGTTTTAATTCAATTTTATGTGGAAAATGTTACATTTAATAATACATACAAACACACAACAAAGTTCTACTTATTATCCGCCAGGTTGAAAGGTTTTAAGTCACAAAATGGTCATTATGCGATAAGGATATGTAGGTATGTTAATTAAAAAAAGCTCCACAATTTGGTAATAATCAATTAAGACAACATCCGAAGTTATTGTACATAATCTAAAGAAGTTGGAGGCGTAACAAGAAATGATCTTAGTCGTAGATCAAAATGTGTCAAGACGACATAAGAATGTTAGTCAGTCATGGGGACTTTCGACGAAATTAAAAACTAAAAACTTTGGAATAACTGTATTTGTTTTAAAAAATCATAATTTGTAAATTGAAATTATTAACGTCTGTGTAAAAAACCATAATAATAATTATTATAATTATAAAAATATAAACAAATCATTAATTAATAATGTTTTTCAAACTGTATATCAAACGCAATCTATCATTTATCAGAAGCTACCAAATATAAAAATCACACAAAGTTAAAAGTTAATTGTATAGCTTTAATTATTATTACATAGGTGTCGTTTTTTCGATTGAAAAAAGTTTTAGTTTCCTAGGTTACGATAACTATAGCCATATAGGCCTTTTCATCATGTCATAAGCGCAAGTGCAGAGTTTATTTTTTCGTACTGACAGCAATAAGTAGGACTAAGATAGAAGATATTTGTTATATTCATTTTATCACATTGGTTATAAATCATTTAGTACGAAACAAATGTGAATCGTGATTTTAAAATGAAAAGCCCTATTCATAGCATGTTGTTGGCGGTGATGATGGTGTAGGATTTCCAACCCCAATCCATTAAATTTTACACTACCAAAAATCGTAACGCACGAATAGAATGTTTCGCTACAAAAAGTTTTTTTTTTAAAGCGTAATAATATACCTAAGTATTTTGGCTTCAAGGAGTTACGTAATTTATCTTACCACTTGTATCTACACTAAAAAATAATTACTGTCTTCAAAAGCAATCAAAGGTATATACTTTTGTTAAGGATTTTATCTTTTACCGCCATTTTGATTGAGGGTTCGAAAATAAATTTTCAATAAATATTCAACTCAAATTATATATTGAGCAACATTTTGTACTGGATCTCTTTCTACCTGACGGTGAAAATTATATAAGATAGGCTGATAATAATATATTTATGTTTCATAGGTAAGATAGAAATGTCATATATATATAAGGAATATACAAAACAGAGATATCTTGAATTTTAATTAAGAAAACCTTCCTAGATCAAGATCTTGTGCTTGTCGTCTCTCTATTTTAATATATTACACATTTATATTGTACTTACTTAGACGACTGGTAGTCGCATACATCTACCTTTACACACGTCTGCAAATACAATTAAAGTATGTTTCAGAAAATAAAAGTAGGAAAAAAGCAATCATCGAATGTAAAATATAAAATAGAAAGTCTATTCCGGGAGTATTCGCATACAAGAATATACTCATTTATTTAAAATTTATAATTTATTTAAAAAACTAGTAAAATCATTTTTCATTTGGATTGAATTTAGTTGTTTTAATTCAAATACTTATCTTTTTAATCAAAAATTGAATTCGCGCAGAAGTAGACGTAGGAAGAGTTTAATAAATGATCCTCAATGAATATATAATGTGAAAAGAATATAACCAAAAAAAAACCAAATCCTTACGTTTTTGCCGAAGTTTTTTTACAAAGTGGATTTGTACAGACAAAAAAAAAAGTTTCCTCAAAAGCCCACTTTGAAAATGTCACCAAATATGGTGAAATTAATTGAATGCTAAACTCAAGTGTTTTATTATAGACATTTAATGTATTGGTTTACTAACTTTTTCAATGTTATATAATGTGCAGTTTTTAAAACAATTAACGTTTAATTTTAACATACTTTAAGTGGTTTTAATAATGTACTTACAGTGAGAAATTGGTCAGAAGTTAGAATCCAGAATCAGCTTGCACCAAGTTATTACATACAGAAAATAACAGTAGCTTTACATTGTGGAGCATTCTGTATGTTAGTGAGAAATCCTTCCTTTGTAGTATCGTTATATTTGTTTTAACTTTTCATTCGTACCTTGAGTTTAATCAAAAAGATTTTACTGCAAGAGTAGAAAAAGCAAAAACAAATTGACTTCTACACGTAACAAAAAATTAATAATCAACAGTTTCTTTATAATAATAAAGTTTGTATAAATGTTGTTTCAAAGAAAATTAAAATCTGCACATGTACCAATATTAAAAAATTCATCATTTAGCTGTATCAACTTAGCGAATTTTTTCTTACGAAAAACTATTTAAGTATTGCTGTAAGTCACAAAAATAAGCCATAGAAAAACTTTTTTGTATGATTTAAAATTGAGGTTCCGCCTTTCCATAAGTTGTCAGAACAACCAGTTATTTATTGGTACATATGGATGAGTTTAATTTTTAATTGGTATTAAATAATGCTCAGCTTAAAGCATCAGCAACCATCGAAAATAACTTCCGCAAATAAGCTTAATACAATGTGGTTTAAATAAAATATTTTCTAAGATTCTTACTATTTTCTACTATTCTATTAATTTTTTTTAACAAAATATGGTCATATGTGTAACCAGTAAAACCAGTTAAACCAGCTGCTTGGAAATCAATTTTCATTCAAAGTCAAAATTCGAATTTTTTAAACCCTTTTTTAAAACAATCTTCCCCGTGAATCATTTTACTTTCGGGTAAATTCAGAGTTAAGAAAATCACATGGTTTAAATTTAATTTGTGGAAGTAATTTTCGACGTTAAGAAGAGTAATCATCGATGGACATTTGATGGACAACAACTTTTCAAAATTATTTTATTGGTACCTCTCCGAAAAACTTTGGTACGAAAGATTTCTGGAAAAAATGCACCCTTTTTTGAAGAAATATGACTGAAATGTTTAAAGTAGATCACTCTATATATATTTTTATCTCCATATTGTTTATTATAGCGGGTAAACTATCTAAATAGGTGTAATACCTTTAAAACGATTATACTGTGTTATGTAATGCAACTGTTCTGACTGTCCTTTGATGTGGTTTTCAGCTGTTTCGAATGAAGTGAAATATGGAAGTCTTACTTTCGACTAAATCACGCAGCGAGGGCCGCTTATCGGCCATTACACACCGACTTTTGCTTTTAAAATGCTTTCAGGTCTTTGGTTAATAAGCCTTGAGCAGGAATAAAATTTTACAGAAAATAATCCATAGAAGTGATATCAACTAAATGCTGAAAATTTATTTGGATAGATTGTTTGTTTTTAAAAAAAGTTCAAGCACAAACAGCCCTTCAGTTGTCGGAGTGACTGCTACTATAAACACTGTGGCCATGAATCAGATTTTCATCGAAAGAGATACCACAGTACCAATGACGTTAAATTGGCAGTACAGATCTAAAGTTGCACAGGATGTATGAAAAAATATATCCTGTTATAGCCATGATATTCATTTCTTTTAAATTTATCATCCCCTGCATGTGTAATCGGTGTGTGTACATATGAAATGTAAAATTTCCGCGATAATTTGCTCAATATTATTTGCTTTAACGTCCAACTTTCACAGATAAAATTTCACTAAAGTGGCCGGTATATGTTGCCAGATTTCAACCCCCTTCTTTTTGAAAAGCTCTTGTTAAAAAAGACTTTCAACCTCAACTCTGCTGTTTAAAAACTGCATTTTAACTTTTTGTTTGTTTTTGTTCTCGTTTCTACCTCTGATAATTTCCATGTTGTATTATAATGGTTATTTAGCATATTTATACCAACTATTTGACGAACTACTGTTGAAATGTACACACATATATGATGCTATTATCAACAACAATCGCTTTTATCTACTGAGAGGTAATCTACATAAAATTTTTATGAAAGAATTCATCACGCAGGAGCGGCGTATACCATGCAAATTCCTTCCAAAAATAGAGAAAAGAAATATTAAATTGTTAAGAGTTCAAAAAATTAATCATTATAACATTAATTAATAAGAAAACGAAAACTGCTAATAAATTCGCTGATGCACACGCCAAAATGTATATAAACTACTCGATAGGCTCCACGAATTCCATCGTCAGGATGCAAACAATAGGTCCATTTCCGTGAGGAAGAAATTTGTTAAATCCAAGTTACATTATATATTCTTATACCTTATTGTTTCTCTAGCCTGTGTTTCTGTCACATAGCGACATCTTCGTTATTCCCTTATCAAATTCCTTTATAAAATAAATTTAAAGACTCGACTGAATGTTATGAAATTCTTTTCGGATCATATTTCTGTTAATACGCTTCAGTCGACTCCCCAACAAAGTCGATATCATTTTTGAAAAAAAATTCTATGTAGGTACATACACACACGCACACACGCACACATAGCCTTATCCTAACCAGGAAACGTAAAGATATGTGGAAAATTTCGATATCGAAAATCGGACCCATTACAATAACTAAAACCTTTACAGGGAAGTTAATATTATGATTAATCTTGTTTATTTTTTAACTTTTATATTACGTCTTTTTTCTTTTAAAATTACCTATCAATAAAAAGAAAGTAAATTATTCACTTTATAATATATTTCTAACTTTTTTTAGCCACGTCACAGACCGCAATGCGGAATTCCCTACGGGTCTAGCTAGTTATTTTATAATTTGAATATTTGAAACTATTCCAATTCCAACATGTTACAATGATGATATACACAGTCTATCTTGTTTACTCTCACTGGGTACTTTTTTTAATTTTTGTTTAGTCTTTGATGTTTTATTTAAATTTTAACTTTTATAGTTCATGTAAATTACAATGTAACAAGTTTTTGTTTTACTTTACAAAACATTAATGCTTTAAACATATCACTTTTATAAGCAAATGCCGATAACTAATTTTGAGAATAAGGATGCTGATATCCAAGCACTTAATGCAACGTGCATTCCATGTTCTATTACAAGCAATGTTCGTATTAGTCAAAAATTTAGACCCTTCTTCGAATAAAGGTTATATTTTTATTGAAATTTCCTATGAATTCATGTTTAAAATGATACAATAAAACAAAACACCCTATATCCGGTTTAAACAGCCAAACTCAAAATATATATTATTTAAAACCTGAATAGAAGCTGAACAGTTTGCTCCAAAACGCTTGGCTCAAAAATTATGAATTTTTAAAGTCATAGTAGGGATAAAGTGATATATGAAAATAGTCTAGGTTTATCCCATTTATTGTTTTATAGTAACGTTTTTTTGTTTTCTGAATTAATTTTTATAATAATTGTAATATAATTGTTTTACTGAAAATCTCCACATATTATAAATGTGCAAGTAGGGATGTTTGTATGTTTGTTTGTTTGATTCTAACGCTTTCACGCAAAAACTAGCGAATCGATTTGAATGAAACTGTACAACAATATAGCTCATACATCAGAATAACACACGAGCTATAATTTATAAACATATATTTAAAAAAATAAAATTTATTCTGACATTTCACTATACCATCTATGATGATCATTTTAATCCATATGTTAAAAATTTCTGTAAAAGTTAATAACAGTAAATTTCAAACAATTCATGGCTTTCTTTTCCGATATACCCAATGAATGATGACTATTTTACATCTAAAAAATGGAAAATTAGGCAAATATTTTAGCTGGAAGGGGAATAATAAGTGAGATCAATAGAGGTGGGGGCTTTAAAGCGGTGGTTTTTACTTCAATCAAGCTAGTGATGTATATTTTAACACGAACGCTTGAACGCTTATATCGCAATTATTACGTAACTTTGAAAAGAGGGAAGGAGTATTGTGTGGCGAGTTGTTTTTGTAAGCCGTAGGCGTATTGTAACAATACAACCGTATAAAAACAATTTATTTATTTTTCTCTTACATAATTGAGCGATTGAAAAATATACCAGTTAACAGATATAACGTACGGAAACTATTTTTAATCTACTATTTTATCATACACTATAGGTTAATTTGAATACGCGATATGCAGGGTGTCTCACTATAAATAATCCAGATAAAAATTTCTTCAACAAAGAATGCTTAGAAAAACTTATGCGAGTGTGAGTTTTTTCAATCGAAGTGGAAAATTTCACAGCGGTCTTAAATTTGACTTTTATTTCAGGATTTTTAAAATTCTACGTATGTTCGAAAACGGCCCGAGATGGAGAAAATGTTTAAATTAGATAGTATTAAAAAATAAAAAATAATAGACAACTTTTGTTGGAAACTTTTGTTTGTAAAGTTTATAATTCCGGTGAAAATATAATGCTGAAATCTATTATTATTTGTTTTTCCATTCCAATTCTTCGGAATTGATAATCAACTAAATAAAATTCGTTGATTTTTGTTATTTGAAATTTTTGTCTATGCCTTATAACCAAAAATTAATTGCAGTTCTCACTTTCATATGAGTAATGACAGTTTCGAACAAAAGTTGTTTATATAGAATGTCTTTCTAATTTAAAGATTTTCGTTCAGTCCTACTGCTTACGAACAAGAGTTGATGAATTTTTTAAGATTTTGAACATCAATGTCAAATTTGAGGTCCCTGTGTGACATTTTCTTCCGGGCAAAAGAACTTGTACCTGAATCACGCATTCATAAATCCTTTATTGGTGAAATTTTCAACTAAGAAATGAATCACCTGATATGTAAGGAGTAATTTTTTACTATAAATTTTATTATTCGAAATCAAATATATATATTTTTTTCGCGATTATTATTAATACAAATGATAAAATGAACTGCATGAAATTTATTTTATAGAGAATTATATACCTTAAGCGCAAATATCAATAATATATCAAACAAAATGTATAATAGAAACTCGGACAATACTAATCAACAATTAAATTGAATTACAATTAAAATATATAGAGGGATTATAACTATATTATATAATACGATCATTTGTTTACATAAATTAACAATTAAATATAATTTGAAATCTCGATGTATATTAATTAAAACATTTCTATAACTGATATATATTTACATTTTATGCGAGATTTGAAATAATCATGTTATGTATTATATGCCCTATATGTGGGCATAAATAACGTTGTTTTGCTACTGCTACTGATAGATGGATGGTTTTAAAAACAACAAGTAGGTATAATTTAATACATTAACGGTGTGGTCTCATTAAATGTGTTAATTTATTTTGTATTTACTAAAATTATTTATTAACAATATTCATTACAGACCGTAAGCCTATAATGATGTTAAATTTTTTTTTTGACTATTTTGTTTACCATTTAAAGGTTCGATACAGTAATAAATAAAATAAAGAAGGAGAAGCATCGTAGGACACCCGGTACGAACTATATTCCTACCGTATCTCAAAAACTATTCGACCAGTCAATAAATGCACCCGATTTTTGTACTTTTTGGGTCAAAATTACCTTATATACTCAGTTTTATCGAAATTGAATATAAAAAAAAATTTTCGATTTTTTGAAATTTTTTTAAGGGGTTCAAAGGGGTATCCCTTTGAAAAAATCGAGAAAAACGCAAAAATAAATTTTGTTTTGAAATTTGATGAAACTCGGTGGATGGGGTAATTTTGATCCAAAAAGTATAAAAATCAGGCTAATTTAATGATTGGAGGCAGAGTTTGTGAGATATTGCAATATTTGGATCGATTTTAGCCCGTATCTCAAAAACTATTAGACAAGTCAATAAATGCACCCGATTTTTGTACTTTTTGGGTCAAAATTACCTTATATACGGAGTTTTATCGAAATTGGAGATTAATAAAATTTTTCGATATTTTGCAATTTTGTAAGGGTTACATTTTCGTCTGATTACTCGACGAAAAATGTTCCCCAATAGTTTAAATAACAAAATGCATAACGTTTGTTTTGCCAATAATATTACATATAATTTAATATTTATATTTGATATTCATTGTTTATAACTGTCAAGGAATTTACATTGTGATAAACATCTCCATGGTATAAATGTAGACAAATATATAGATAACATAGAATTTCTAGGTATATGCGGTATACATTACTATTTAAAGATAATTAATCGCAATAACTATTTTATTAAAAGGTTGTTTCACACTACTAATATTTTCGTAATAATAATTGTTGAGTATATATACGCCAAAGAGTTACATAGAATCAACAGATTCTTATATGTTCAAAATTTAAACGTAATTTACAGTCCTTAATGAAAAACCCGGAAGTTACGCAAGTCCATTTTTTAAGATACGGACTAAAATCGATCCAAATATTGCGATATCTCAGAAACTCTGCATGCAACCATTAAAGTAACATGATTTTTTTACTTTTTGGATCAAAATTACTCCATCCGCCGAGTTTCATCAAATTCCAAAACAAATTTTTTTTTTTGCGTTTTTCTCGATTTTTGTAAAGGGTTATCTCCAATTTCGATAAAACTCAGTACATAAGGTAATTTTGACCCAAAAAGTACAAAAATCGGGTTCATTTGATGACTGGTCGAATTGTTTTTGAGATACCGACCAAAAATCGATCCAAACATTGCGATATTTCAGAACTCTACCTACCCGCTTCGCTGGTCAGTTACAATTTTAAATATAAAGACTATTTCGTTATAAACTTCACTAATTGTAACTTCACTTTACAAACTCTACTGATGTTAGGACTTTGGCCGTTAGTACCCTCATAAAAGCAATTCAAAAATTTTTTCAGCAATGTTTTAAGCAAAGCTGTTGCTCTATCCATATTTTAATATAAAGCTTTAATATCCATTTATAATAGTAATAAGTACCTATCTTCGATTAAAATTACAGTTACAATTACATTAAAATTACACTTGAAACAAATGAAAATCAGCCATTACATACAAACATAACCAAATAAGTTTATAGTAGGTAGGTATGTTGGAAAAGGTGGCAGACATTCATTCATATACAACACCTCTAAATTCATTTTGAACATTTGTAAGTAGTGTATATTGTATATCCATATCGACGAATAGAACATGAGGTGTATAGATACTACTTACCTACTACTAGTAGGTAGATACTGAAGTAAGTATATACTACACCACACAAACACATACAACTCGGATATACCAACCATTATTATCGATTGAATGTTATTGTTGTTGTCACTAATTGTAAGTAGGGTTCAACAGTAATTTCATATGCAAATGTCGACCTCGTTTATTTGCATATAAACATATACCAAACGGTTATATTATTATACGATTTCTATGTATATATACAACAATGATAACACTGTGTTTCAAAATGAAGTCATTGAAAGCATGTGAAATTTACATAATTGAGAAAAATTCTCGACTAATGTTGCGGGTGCGAGTCCTACACTCGATTTTGAGACTCAACTAAGAAATTTCTAAGACTATTATCCACTAAATTGCCTATCAAACAAAACAAACAAAAAATTAAATGCCACAGACAAACAAGCAGACACACATAGTAGTTAAAAACTTGATAACAACCCTATTTTTAGTTCAGGGGTTAAAAAACGTGTTCAGTATATGGTCCAACTAACCAAAATACATTTTGCGAAGGCGTAAGATACCTATATTAGGCTTATATACAGACTAATAAAAAATAATTTAAAAAATATCAACAGCTGTACTACCTCAACAACTCATCCTTAGTACTGGCGGGTAAAATACATGCACCATTTTTTTAAATTCCCTTCTACCTGCATATTATACCATCCCTTCTGTCATTTAAGAAGGTAGAACCAGGTAGTTGGTGACATTTCTACCACTCGACCACACTGCTTTATTTAGATTTGTGATAGATGTACCCAAAATTGTCTCGAAAAAACTTAGGAAATGGTATACATCGTTTCTCAATCCCATCATGGTCACCGGATTTATGCTAGCGACTAGATTAATATTACTTTTTAAATCAAACATTTGAGAATAATATTTTACGAATTTATTTTAATTTGTTTCAGTTCGGATACTTGGACTTTTGCGGAAAGTTAATTGTTAATGTAAGGTGAGTAAAAAAATAATTTTCTGTCCAAAGCTATCAAATTTTTGACGTGAAGATCACACAGAGGCTCAAAAAATTTCCGCAAATTCTACTAGTTACATTTTTGCCAATGTTTTCGCAGCCATAATCGAGCAAATAATCGGATAAAACCTGTCAACATCTCCTAGACCACATTTTATACAGATTTTTACTCATATTCAATTAGCAACCTTGCCCATATGTGCAAGTATCCCAAACTGAGTTTTAAATTTTTAAGACGCTGAGAGTCCATGATCGGATCCAAAAGCTTTTTTGTGGGGAATAATATGAAATTGAGCGTAGTATTTATGTGAGGTGTCTGCTTCCAAATGAACATAATATTTTTTTGATATTCTTTGTACATTTGTGTTTATGCAACGATTCTCATACCATCCTTTTTACTTGTTGTAATATTCCTAGCTATATATAGATATATACTTCACTTCAAGAGGCAACAAATATACATAATCATTTCAACTTTGCATATAAAACTACATACTCCCACCAATCCAATATAATATATACCAGCAGTATACACAATAAATAAGGGAAGGTATACTACCTCAAATCAAAATTTACGTCTATCTGTTTTTAAGGCCATTTTTTAATCTAAAATTCTTTGAAAATTTAAATTTTAAGCAACTATAAACCCAAAAAATAATAATGTACCCTAGTTGACATCTTACTGATCCTAAAATCAACCCACCCTTTCTGTTTTCAGCATGTAATCGTTACAGTTCACTCATAAAATGTATGTGATTCAATAATTAAAAATCCATTCCTTTACAAGCATCGTTTTTCCACATATTTTTCGCTTATTTATACTTGACAACCCAGTCCAAAGAATCAATTTTTTGTTGTTGTTTTAGTTTGTTCGAAAACAAAACCACATTGACACTCAACCTTTAGCCTATCTGCATTCTCATACAATACCCTCATTTCAATATAAATTCTTTCCAATTAATAGTAGTATTTTTCGAGAAACTACAAAATGGTTCAAGATACATTGGTCCCTAGGAAATACATCTTACCCTATATATGCTATATAATATATTTTATGTATAAAAAGGTGATTTTATAGTTCAAAAAAACTATAGATGACTAGGTATTTTAAGCAAATCCGAGTTAATTCATTGTGACAAGTTTTAAGATCACAGAGCCCCTTGGAAAGCCTCTTTTATGAAATATACCTGCCTTTGGCCATGCCAAGTTAGTGAAGTTCGCAACGTATTAAACAAATTTTTTGTTATGTCACCTATTCTATGATCATTGGGTTGTAGCAGGAATTTAAGCAGAACATGCGATTATGTATATTCCACGGCGCAACACCTTGACTGATTATTTTTCGCCACATGCCTCATTATGTTTCCATTTATCTTTTCTTACTCAAACTGCCATCATTATTATATTTCAAAGGGGTCATATTGATTACAAATACACAAGTTGTAAAATGAAAAAAACTGTTTAAGTTACGAAGCTTTATAAATAAAATGTTAATGAAGTATAAGAAACAAAACAACCATAAAAACTTATTATGTTAAGTTTTTCCAATACGAATTAGCAATCACAATCTTTTTAAAGATATTGGAATAAATAAGCAAATGTTATTCGATTTATTCCTACACTTTTCATCTTCTTGTAAAGGATCCTATTGGAAAAATACTCTAAAATGTAGATGAGACACACATTATCGCATTTATGTCCGCCACTTCGGATATAGAATTGCAGTGTACTCTACTAATTTTTTTTAATAAAAAACATTATGATTAGTCAGCAAATATTTGAAAAGGAATACAAATTTACGAACAAGTTGGACAGTTAAAATATGACAGTTTTATGTGGATAATTTAAATTAGCAGATTCGTACCTTACCTCCCAGAAATCATATAAATTCATATAATTTCAATCTTTTTTTAAATTATATAATCATATAATTTCATATCAGATTTGACTAATTATTTTTGCTTTCGTCATTTTTTTAACCTTCATTTATGACGATTGTAATCATTTCTCAATTAATTTTAGGAATTTACCTGTGTGGTTGTAGAAGTCTCTTTTAGGTAACAAGCAACCATTGTAAGAAGATAAGATTGCTATACAATTAAGGCATACAGAGTGTTAGAAAATATGGTTTTCAGAATGTATAGCAATAAATTTGACATGTAGAGAAAATATGTTTTTTTTTTTTTTTTTAAGTCCATAGGTTTTTTGACATTCTAGCCGAAAATAAATAAAATGTATTTTTCCAAATAATATGTTATGCCTGTGGTCTAGAGTTCATTTTATTACTTGTAGTACAATACATAAAGTTCTCCATCCTTGCCTACATCTCAAAAATAATGATCTCGATATGACGAACTCAAAGTTAAATTTAAGGTGCTTTAATTTAAAGATGATTTTTCTATATCCTAGCTACTTTCCTATTATCGATTAAATTTGTACACCTTGTGTTTCAAAAAAAAAAATAAAAAATAGTTCTGCGCTTTATAATCTAAATGCCCCCAGCTTATATTTATCCACGTATCTGGGATAAATAATTCTTCACTGGTTTTTTTTTTTTTACATCAAACATTTTAAAAAGTATTTTTTACTTACGTTCTTAATGATAATATGGAAAAAATTAGAGCGGCTCTCAATGGTGTAAAGTTAATAACACAGCTGTCAATTTTAATCTTTCTCTGATTTTTCTTTTTTTACAGTCATAACTTAAAACATTACAAATTCATATTAAAGATATAACGTTTTACTTTTACTAATGTATAACATTATTTGTTTGATTTGAGCTGTGAGTAAGTTTCAAGATCCATTAAATTCATTTTAAGATCTACTAATAAGGAAAAGTGTGATAAAAAAGAAAGCTATTCATTATTAAAACGAAAAATAAAACCTCTTAATGTCAAAAAATGTTTTCTGAAGTATATGAAATCATAATTGATTTTAAGTGTTTACCACCCTCTAGAGTGTTACCACGTTCACTCATCATCGTAATATTACCTACTTACACCCTTTTTCTTTAAATTTAATTCAATAAAATAAGTGAAAATATCTTCTATAATCTTTAAGATATTCTCAATAACACTTTGTTACATACACATCACAGAATGATGATATCACCGTTCTATAAGTATTAGGAGAGTTGTGTATAGTTAAAGTATTACTTCACTTGAAATCGAGAAGATATGATGATAATAGATGAAGAAGAAACTGCCATCATTTGCAATTAATTTCAGTAACTAGCTTGTCACTAGCAGATGTTGATGAAATGCTTTCGGAAATAACAACGTTGTAGTATAAAGTTAGTTTGTCTATATTATCATATTATCATCCCTCTAGATAATCTGTTATCTCATTTCAACTAACAAGCTGTGGTCAATACGGTCCTTGGAGATCCGATCAATAAATTTCTGATTCACTGAAAAATTTATCAGTCATAGTTTAGTTTATTTTCTACAACCAGACTCATATTTAACATTTCTACTCTAAACCTACCAGAATATTCCAAATATTATGCTATTGGCCATAAAAGTGTATTGGCCATGTAAATATTCGATTTCCTTGTACATATTCGAGTAGCAAAAACACGATTATTAAAACGACATGTAAAATGAAATTTAATTGGCCCAGGGTCGGACATAGTACTCGTCGGCCATTTTAGAAGAGCTGGATATTTGAGAGGTTGTTTCACAGTGTTTATAAACGATTTCTTAAAATTCATCACTTCCAGCTTCACATACAGTTCATCTAACATTAATCTTATAATTAAGTCATTCACTACTTGTGAAAAACAGGTGAAAATCTGTTTAGTTTGTAAAAATATAATTATAACTAAAATTGTCAAGTCTTTATAGAGAGAGGACTTTCTAATTCAGTATGTACCTCTATCTCTTATCATTTATGATTAAGTAGACTTTTGAATAATCTGCAGCGTCAGCTTATCTATTCAAGGTGACAAAAGAAACATCTTTTTGATATCAACAATTTTTTGCAGGTCAATTTAAGCATTGGGACTTCCCTGACATAATATCAGGATTGAGAGATTCAAATAAGACCAGAAGTTCTTGCTTTGAACAAAACACTTTTCATTACAGGCCATTTTTAGATTAAGTTTTCCAATGTTAAAATATTGGAGGTGATAAATTAAAAAGAGCACTTGAATCTCTGTTTCCTGACTATCCTCTTAAAGACATTAAACGTACAAGACCACAAAATAACACATATACAACGTTTGAATCACAAAAACTCTATACAAAACAGGATTATCAGTTTGTTCCAAATTTTTCAATTTTCTGGAGAACTTTTCCAAGCTTTCTTTCATTTAAAACCTTATTCGGACTATTACGAATATTTATAAAGAGAGTCAGCTTAATCGGAACAGCCTTTCTCAAATGAAACTCTTTTATTTCATTTTTGTTGTGTGAAATTGATAAGTCCGATCATATTGAAAATTAAATAGAAAATATGTCGTTCTTTTGACGTATGGTCGAAACTGTCGGCTACTTGAAACCGTCTTTAAAGTATGAGATAATAGTACTCGGGACATTCTGCCCAAAAATATGTTTGGTTATAAACAAATTTGCAAATCAAATTAAGCCTATCACAAGCTCTTTTAAATTTTGTGTCAATGAATCTATAATATGTTTAAAAACTTCTTTCGGTCGATACATATACAGATCCAAGAAGCATTACCTATCAATAACTAAGCTATGATTTTGTTTTTTCGGGGCTAAAAGAATAATTTTCTATCATTTAGCTAATACTAACACTTACCAATGGTGTGCTGCATATATTGTGTAGTAAGCAAGCATGAGCAAAGCATCCTCTAATACTTAAGAAGTACTTGGTTTTGATACACTTAGACATATATTAATAATAAAACGTTAGTTAATTTCATTCACGTAATCATATAATTATTATTTTCCCACAAAATTTAACACCATTATGAATGTTATTATACTAAATTATATAACGACTTTTATCATAAATATAAATTTAATTTGAATCGTTGTATGAAAATAAATTAACAAGAGCACATAAAAATAGTTTGTATGGTAAGACAATTATAACTCGTTGATATTGTTTTTTTGTTTTAGATTATTATCAAATTTTCTTTTTACCATTCTAAATGTCAAACAAGATTAGGCATAGAAATTTCGCTTCCTAATGGAATCGAGTTCTAATTCCTACTGTATGTATAGTAGAGCTTTGATGAAAACATTCAAGACTCAAATTATTTTCATAATTTTCGTGATAAACTTAAATATTAAAATGATAAATACAGGACATACTGACGTAATCAATATTAAAATATACAAACCATTTCAATGGATTAAAATTGAACGGTTTTAATGTTTCAAAACTAATGACAGAGACCGTATTATCATTATACTTTACAAAAATGCAATGAAATGGAAAAAGATGAATTTTAAGTAACAAGTAGACCATTTTAAGAAAACCTTTGCTTTGTGGTTTATATATTCCATATTTGTATATTCTTTTTTATGAGGAAATATGTCAGTTGCTAAGTTGACAGTCGTGACAAGTTTTCCAAAACTTTTCCCCCTCTTCTCATTATTGTTAATGGAGAAAGATTGACAATGTTTGACTATGTTTATATATACGAATATATACACAAATAAAAGATTAAAGTAAAAAAAAAAAAAAACTTTTGAAATGGAATATGAAAATTATATCATTATAAAAGTTTAGAATTCCATAAACTTTCTTTTCTTTTAGCATGTTCGTAATTATATTACACAGGATGGTCATAAATTTTCGTAAACCGTATTAAAAAAAACTCAAGAGCAGCAGGATTGCATTTCAAAGGTCCTATTTCCCCCCTCATTAGATTCATTTTTCTTATTATTTAATGTTGTGTAAAGGAGTGAGAAACTCGATTACATACTTGAAAAATCTATCAATAAAGAAGGAGGTGTCACTCGCCGTGAATCTACTTGGGGCGTTGTAAGTTTTCTGTATCGTTTGCCTTTTTATGTAGGCGAGTCTGTTATGTTGAAAGGGGATTTTAGTCTTTCAATGTTTTTGGACACATTAAATATTTCTATAAAATAGTTGGAAGGGGAGAGGCGAGTCAACACTGCTAAAAGGCACTTTCTTAACATTTACAACATTTTTTGATTAATTTTTTAAGTCTCGATTTCATTATTTACGACAGAAAATGGAGATATGGTGCTGGAAAGTTCACAGCCTCTAAAGACATTACCCGCCTTAATAACAACTCAAGTTACGTATAGCTATTCAACTCGCTCGTCCAATTTTGAGAGAACGTAAAGTCTCAAATCATCAAAAACCGCTAAAATCCATGATTTTGGACACATAAATGAGGGAAGAAGAGGCTGTTTATACCCCTAAAAAGCACTCTTTTGAGACTGTCGAAACCTATATCTTGAGCTGAAATTTGAATTTGTAAGGGCTGTAGAGATGGAAAAGCTTTAGAACCATCAAAAAGTGACTTTTCTATGGAAATCTCTCTTCCAATATACCTAAATCTACTGGTAATTTCATAACATCATTATGTCTAGTTCCTACATTCCAAATTTCAGATTACTTTAACTTAAGAGGGCCGCTGGAGATGCTAAGGCTATGAACAAAAATTATAACTCTCCTCCACTTCAGGTCGTTAGCCCTCGATACAGTACCTAAAAGTCTATGTTTTCAAAAATATATAGCTATAAACATTTTTATTAACCATCTAATTGTAAAATATATAAATAATAATTTAATTAAAATATGGGTTGAAAATAAGTACATTTAAAAATGCATTTATTTCAAATTTGTTTATTTTAATAGAATGTCATAGATATATACTTTGGTAATTTCATATACCGTATATAAATAACATAATTTAATTAAAATTTATATATTAATTTTATACAATTTATCATGCCACTATTTTACAAAAATTGATTAGTTTAAAATTGTGTTCTAGAAAGATAAAAACGAAATATGAATATAAATTAAAAATACAAATGAGAAAAAAAAAATTGTTATTAGTCCTGAACCTAAATACAAAAAAAAAAGCTTTAAATATAGGCTGATCGAATGCGAATTGGTCATTGGATCATATAGGCTTATAAGTCATTGGATCATACTAGTAATTTCACTCTCAAACCTTTGAAATTATGGCAACCACATAAAATCAATTCCATTTGATAAAATACATTAAAGGACACTTTTCTTCAAAGTTACTCATTTTCTAAAGGATTTTTTGGGGTGAGGTGCAGGGCTAATAACATTTTTATTCTTAACAGGTATACTTTTCTATCAATAGCAATGTACAACGAGGGTAGATTTAGGGTTGAAATTATTTTTATCTTATTTTAAACTTTGATGATGAAATTTATTATAACTTTGAGAAGGTCGATATCTACCTTGGTTTTCGAAATATTGAAAGCTGAATAATTTTCAATTTTCAATATTTTTAGTCTTATATCGTCAAGTAACAATATAATTTTTCAACCTTTTTATAACAAGTTTTCCTACATTCTCTTCCTCTTCAAATTTTTTCAACAGAGAACCACTTTGTTCCTGTAACCCGATACATCCTGGTTAAGTGTATTATCCAATTTTTACATTTAATGACACAGTAAACAACAAAACAATTAAATTTTTTATTTTAAAGATATCAAATACAACTTTGATAGAGCTCATGATACCAATTTTTTTAAAAATTTATATTTTAAAAATAAAATTTTATTTTAAGTATTTGCTGACAAGCATTGTGATCATACATTCAACATAATCCGATCACAACTAACCTATCATTTTAAATTGAAAACGTAAAATGACACTTGAAGCTAGTTGGAATGTGTAGTGGAGATATGCTAGAAACGTTATTGAAATACTAACGTAATTTCATTCTACATGAAATTGTAAGCTAAGTATTTCTTGTAGCTAGTACGATTTAAGAATATTTGGTATTGTATAAATATTTGTATTAGTTTTTCGAACGATGTCCGATACGTACCTTAACATATATATCTAGAAGATTTAAAAATCTAGAATCATTTGGTGACTCATTTACAAAAAAGTAAACCAGCTTAGTAGAATTGGATATAATAAAACAGATATTTTTTTTATGAAGAACCGAGTGTTTGTGTTTCTTTGAGCAGCAGTAAAAAACTTATAACTTTGTTCATTTGGAACAAAAAATGTTCTTCTCAAAACGATACCGAATCATTCTTCATTTAATTGATATCATTTATTTTTGAGAAGATAACTTACATTATTATCAAAAGCTTAGAAAATCTGTCCCAGTTTCACTATCTTCCTTGAAATTTCCGTAAAAACTGTATTAATAAATATGAAATTATTAATGAAAAGCTGTAATGAAAAATGTTATGTCGGATTATAATAAAAAAAATATCTCTTTGAGAAATAATATATAGAGATTAGTAGATATAGACTAGTAATATAATGTTTAGTAAGTTTATTAAGGGTATGCTCAGATTATTTTAAAAGCCCTCTGATATCTTGTATTCGATTTCCAGTATTTCCAGTGCTCGAAAATGATTACAATTATTTGGGATCATTTTCGAAAACAAAAAGTTAGAAAAAATACGTCAAAGGGGTAATGCGATATTTAACTGTTTTTAAAACCATGCATATATGTAACATACAAGGTATTCTAAGTTTAGTCCCAAGTTTGTATCGCTTAAAAATATTGATGCTACAAAAAAATTTTGGTATAGAAAATTTATAGCATGTATTATATGGGAATATCAGTTATGTGTGTGTGGCTATTTAAAAGTGGATATCTTTTTTATTTACGTGACGTCAAAAAACAAACGATTGCGCCATCAACGCTGTCTTTACATGGTATTTTATCAATTAACTCAGTCAATTTTTTGTTTTCACTTGTTTCAATTTATTATTGATCATGACGCTAGTGTTTTTAAATAACGATTCTTCTAGGGTAAAAGTAAAACTGCATTTGACATAAGCTAAGTGAGTTAATAACGGTTATTTCGTTTAACATTAACACATATTTTCTTGATTTGCACAATTTCAAATATAATGATGTGTGACGAAAATGTCAATACATGTCATTTGATTTTAAAAATATTGATACTAAACATAAAATGGAAGATAGAGACCAAACCATGTTTCATTTGTATTGAAAACGATATTGGGAAATATCCCTGGAGAAAACTATAGCTTCACATCAGAAGCCAAATAACCTTTTGAAATATTTGTCGTTTCCATGAATATATATTTTGTACACTGTTCGTATATTGCATTTGATATGCATTTTACCCAGAGTGTATAAATATTTTCTCTGAATTTGTATCGATTTTCAATATTTTGTATGTTAATATCAAAAAACATTGTCATAAAATTTTATTCCAAGGAATTGCTGATTTTCGCCTTCAGATGTTATTATTTTTTTCTGAGATATCGCAATATTTATATCGATTTTAGTCCGGATCTCAAAAACTATTCGACCAGTCAACAAATGCACCCGATTTTTGTACTTTTTGGGCTAAAATAACCTTATATACTGAATTTTATCGAAATTGTAGATTAAAAAAATTTCTCGATTTTTATCAATTTTTTTAAAAAGTATCCCTTTGAAAAAATCGAGAAAAACGAAAAAAAAATTTTTTTGTTGGAATTTGATGAAACTCGGTGGATGGTTTAATTTTGACCCAACAAGTATAAAAATCAGGTTGATTTAATAATTGGATGCAGAGTTTCTGAGATATCGCAATATTTGGATCGATTTTAGTCCGTATCTCAAAAAACTATTCCACCAGGCATCAATTGCACCCGATTTTTGTACTTTTTGGGTCAAAATTACCTTATATACTAAGTTTTATCGAAATTGGAGAGAAAAAAAATTTCTCGATTTTTATCAATTTTTTTAAGGGGTATCCCTTTGAAAAAATCGAGAAAAACGTAAAAAAATTTTTTTTGTTGCAATTTGATGAAACTCGGTGGATGGGGTAATTTTGACCCAAAAAGTATAAAAATCAGGTTGATTTAATAATTGGATGCAGAGTTTCTGAGATATCGCAATATTTGGATCGATTTTAGTCCGTATCTCAAAAACTATTCCACCAGGCATCAATTGCACCCGATTTTTATACTTTTTGGTTCAAAATTACCTTATATACTAAGTTTTATCGAAATTGGAGATAAAAAAAATTTCTCGATTTTTATCAATTTTTTTAAGGGGTACGTACCCCTTTGAAAAAATCGAGAAAAACGTAAAAAAATTTTTTTTGTTGGAATTTGATGAAACTCGGTGGATGGTTTAATTTTGACCCAACAAGTATAAAAATCAGGTTGATTTAATGATTGGAACTATAGAAAGTTACAATGCCAGCGAGTATCATGAAAGTCCATAAAATTGTGAACAAAAGGGCGCTTTACGATATTTACAAAGCATTAAAAACATTTACGTGATACAAATATTGTTTTTATTCATAATTTTCTTCCTAACTTAGATTTAAATTCAATGAATATAAATTAGTTGCTATCTTGACTAATCATGTGACGGCCGAACTATTTTTAAAAAGCGACTTTAGATCTTCGAATATCGAAATTACCACTAGATAAAGATGAATCAACCCAATCAAAATTTGTATCACTCTTTACATTGACATATTTAATTTAATTATGTTTCACCAAAATGGTTCTTAAACTTAAATGAAGCTAAACAAAACGAGGTAAACTTATTTATCATACGATTTCATACATTTTTATATTTGCTGGATAAATTTTCTGTATATAAAAGACAATGTTTCATTAAAATTTTCTTATTTGTATGCATGTATACATACACATATACAATTTCTATCGACATTTCATGTTATATAAATCCTTGTATGATACTTTCTACACACTAACGATTGCAGAACAACAGAGGTTATAACATGAATAATGCAAGAGTCGAGAAACAAAGTGAAGAGAAGACCAGGTATAGAACTTATATATATACATACACATGTTGTAACAACACCACATCATTCTGGTGATGACGTCCAACAAACCAAACACTGAAACCACGGCAACCGCTTCATGAATTCTCCTTACACAACTACTTCAGGTTACGCTTCACATATTACACTATATTTAGAGAGAATATGTAGGGAAAGCTTTTCTCACTCATCCTTCGAAAACTACCTAGACGACCGACCATCATCATTATTGTATATGAGGAAGGGGTAGGTAAGGGTAGACAGATTGATGATGATGGGTGCTCCACCATGAGTTTAGTTATAACTCTTCTATATGATGTACAAACATCATCATCATCATCTTCAGAACGTAGAACGTAGAACGTTTCATCATATCTTTCGTTCACTGTCTTGTGTATGTGTTTCTTCGTATTGTCAACATATATAATGTCATTGATATAGATAGAGAAATACCCCATACAGTGTTATCAATGTAACAGTAAACAGACATTATCTTTGCATGCTGAAGACAAAATGATAACTAACAGATTCAAATACTTCATCAATCTATAATGATTGTATTAATACTTATATCAATCCACACTAGTTTTATAAGTTATACTAGCCGATACTCGCCCCCACTTTGCAGGACAAGACAATTTTTTTCCAAATATAATTTTCAAAATTATGACTAAGAACAAGTGAAAACAAACAATTTACTGAGTTAATTGTTGAAATATCATGTATAGACAGTGTTGATTACGGAATCGTTTGTTTTCCCACGTCATGTCAGTAAAAAGAGATTGCCAGCCAGTCATACACACATGTCACACACACATGACTAATAGTCCCATATAATACATACGATACAATATTCGAATCTAATTTGCGCCTTCACGGGTAAACAGTGATGTGTTCGAAAAAATGTCTCAAACAAAAGTTGTTTATTATTTTATAAGAAACATTTTTTTCATTTAAACTTTTGGTCTATCTCTAATGGTTTACAATATGCGTCCTACGGACCCAAGACCCAATTGACCTATGTTGCTCATTTACGAACTCGACCTCACTTTTTACGACCTGAGCACGCTGTAAAAATCTCAACTTCTTTGTTTGTTTTTGAGTTATAGTGATGACAGACGGACAGACAGACAGACAGAGGGACAACCGGAAATGGACTAATTCAATAATTTTGTGGACACCTATACCAAAATTTTGTAGCTATACCAAAATATAGCATCAATATATTTATCGTTACAAATTTGGGACTAAACTGAGTATACCTTGATATATTTCGTATACATGGTATAATAATTGTATCAATGGGGAAATAAAAACAAACTTTGTACTCTGTCCGTTCTCTGATTCTATTCACATTGCTCAGTTTGCTACTTACCTTAAACCTCCACAATTTTCCCACTTCTTTATCCCAACCTATTATCCCACGTGGCCACTGTTTATAAGAAAATTTTGTGAACCGTCAAGTTATGACCAATACTTGCGAAAATTTGTTAAAATTGTTAAATTATGATATGAACCTACTTGCTTTAATAACCCTGTATTTAGGAAAACAGTTTTCTTGTCCAATAAAAAAATGAAAACACAACACTGAAGGTATATATGGATAAATAAGCACAAAAACACTGACTAGACTTCGCCATTATTTTAAGATAACAAAACCGTTCACCAACCACATGAGGGCAGAGAAGACTGACTGACTTATGATGTACCACGCTTGAAATTTATGAAGATATTCGTCTCTTGTTTTATCATATGCATATATTATCTACTTTACGTTTAGTTTTGGAAAATATCTCTACCCATTTCTTCGAGTTTCCTATTATCAAAACTATCTATGAGAGAGTATGTTATATAAATTTATAATACTAAAAGTTGTTGTCCGAACAAATAGAATTGTCTTACTTATTAATTTCAAAGTATTTATGTTTTCTCCTTGGAAACTTCAGCACACAATAAAATACAAGACAAAAATCCAATTTTATCCAAATTTTTTAAAAATTTTTTCATGCCATGATTGTAGTACAATTTCTGTGCGTTTGTCACGCATGTTACAACCTGCCTTTTTATTATTTTCATGAAAATATCGTTTAAATATATACTTTAAACATTATAGTAAAGTCACCATACATAATTTATCTCTATAATCTCGAGAAAACTATTGGCCAGGCACAAATTGAAGTATAGAAAATTGAGGACTACGAAACAGCTTCGGCTCGTATTGTTATTGATCCATGAGTTAATCAGACTTCATAGACAGTAACTAATTGGAAAATTGGACAGTAACTATTTGAAATTCTAGTTATGGGATTGTAAAAAAGCAAATCATATAGAGGGTTATCTATGGACAGTCAATACGAACGGTGGATATTGCAATGTTGTGCTGTGCATCATAATAGTATATCAAATGTTTCAAAGAAATCACTTGGTGATATTTGCTTGTGTCGAGTCTTTCAAAACTTCGTTTCATCTCTCCTTTTATCCTCTATACGCTTCGGGCAGGATTTTTGATCATAGTGGTGGTGTTTTTCGAACTCTGCACTGTGAATATTTACAAACATTTTTAGCCAAATCTTATCATCGGAAAAAAATAAATATAATTAAATTTTAATATGAAAAAAAAATTAGTTTTCATTAAAGACGAAATGCGCTAATAATAAATATATTTAAATCCATATGAATCAATAAGTTTTGAATCGAACTGATATTCATCCAATAAATATTTAAACAAATAAATTCAAATAAAGCATATCATATATCGTAGAATTTTTATTATCTTTCCTCATGTTTTAGTCAGCGGTATACATTTGCTATTGAACTGGCCAAACATTAATTTCTTTTAGTGCAACATCGCAGTATAAATGTTTTATTTTTCCTTTTTGCCTTCCCTCGCACTTGCTTTGAAAGGTTCGTTTCATGTCTGTATGTTATTGCCATTGCTATTTCATTCTATCCCATTTATTAAAACGAATGAAATATACATGAAACCCCATTTTTTGTTTATCCCTTTTAGTCGAAAACTTTTTTTATTGTCAAACAATTTGCAAAATCTGTTTAAAAAATACACACGAACGTAAGTTTTATTTAGATGAAATTTTATTAATAATTGTATTGTATTGTGTGCAGAAAAATATATATGAAAAAATCATTTTGAATGATTCGTATCATCGAAAACTCAATTCAATAATGTGATGAAAACCGGAAAATGTTTCATGCGATTCATTTCACAGCTTTTAAAATATCTTTTTAAAGATTTATCGGGTGTATAAAAAGTAACGGAACGATCTAATAACTTTCCAAAGAAACAGCTTTTTGAAAAATAATTCAAGGATTAAACAAATACGTGAAATCATGAAATAATCAATATCCGAATTGGGTTGTTAAAAAAAATCTTTTGATTTTTTTGACAAATATGGAAAAATCGTATAACAAAACTGTTTTTATTTTTTATTTTTTCATGATAAGTTACAGACTTCATTAAATAAAATTTGAAAAGAAAGAGATGAATCCAGTCGTTTCTCCTAAACCGTTCAGAGAATCAATTTGTATTTTTCAAAGAAGAAGACGTATAAAAAAAGTATCTTTTACATTTTTTTTTTTTTTGTTGGTATCAGAATGAATACCTTAAATAAACCCGTAAAAAATAGTTCAGAGAACTTTAATCACAAGATTTTAGCTGAAACCAAACTGATTAACGGCATAATTTTTCGTACATAAATATTTCACCCTATATTGAAATGCTCTTGAAAACACGATACTCCAAGAGTTAATTTTTAACTGGTTTTTATATTTGTTAAAAATATTATTCCTTAGAGAATAAAAATCTGTACATTGAAACACTAATACTGTCATCTGCTATATATTATCATCAATTACAAAAAATTAATGCATATAGTTTTTAATTTTTCCGGATAAAATGTCATACAAATAATGAAAGCAGAAAGCAATGATTAATGTTTGAAAATAAGAAAGGCGTCAAACTTTTTATGGGAATAGGTATTATAAATATAGTTTAATCAATATTTTACAGTATTTCCATACTTTTTTATTATTATTTTCGTATTTTAAGATTCCTTACCGACAAATTATTGGACATAATGCTTTTTAATCAGAAAAGAAGCGCCATCGACCTTCCTCTTTATCATTTTACGAATTATCGCACATTATACGAACAGACCCATAGTTTCATTTCAAGACATTGTTACCACAATGACATATATGGTATCACAATGGGCTCTATAGCCATAGTGTGTCCTTCGTGGATAGCCAATATATAACCTTACCTACCACAATGACCTTGCCTACAAATTTGTGTTTATTTTAAAAATCTAACTCTTTTTACATTACATCGAATTGAATTTTACACGGCATCTAAAAAAATGTACAGACAAAATGAAGCTGATGATGTGAGTTATTTAGGATTTGAGGTAACATTTTGCTCACCGTGGCAAGCCGCGTTTCATTCCAAAATTTTTTTTAAAGTTGTACCATGGTGATCATTTCTACCAGTGAGTTGTGGTCTCTATTATAGAAGAAATGAGGTTTTAAATGATTTTGGTGTTTGTCTGGAATACTGAGCACTTTATGCTAGCTTTTGGTATATAGACTTATACGAATTGCTAAAATCAGCCAATCTTTGCAACTAGTTTTTTTAAGTTACGTGACAACCAATTAAAACACAGACACTCTCTGTCAGCTTAAAGTCCTGTGATGCAGTATTCAATTCACGGGACACGGAGGTGCTTTATTAAAAGACACTTGGGAATATATAGGTTTCGCTTGCTTAGAGCAGATCAGGCTCAGATCAATTAAGAAACTGTCATACTGCGTGTATGTAATTAAAATTATTTTATAACAAGACATAATCTTGCAAAGTATATTTGTCTTTTTTTCTGGTACAAATATTGCAAGTATATATATATAAATTGGATTACAATAGGTATGTATAATTTAACGATGAAAAATTAGCTGAGTAGGTACATTTCACCTAGATCTGATGAGTATGCATAAAATTTCAATTTCATATGACTTCAATTTTCGAAAAATTGTAAACAAGAGCTTATACTTTGAAAAGTGTTCATAACAATAATTTTTATTTATATCTATTGTATCTGTGACAATCTCAAATAATAAATGATTAAATTAACCATACCATGAATCTACACAAATCAAAGCATATACAATTCTTTCCTTATGACTTCAATTCAAGAAGTAACAAAGTATATATAGATAAGGATATACTTTTTCTATATAAACATAGAAAACTTTGGAACCTTTATCTTGCACGACTTGATTTACGCTTCGTTGTTTTTTCTATAACTTTACTTCTTTACAATTTTTTGTTTCGTTTATATTACCAGTAGGTATACATACACAGTTCTGTATCTTGATGAAACAGTAGAACTATGTTTGATAATTATTATAGTAAAAAGAAAAGGGATAGACATAAAATATAATGTGTGCCAAGTAAATTTGTTAAATAATACTATTTAACATGAAAAATATTCTTCGGTAGAGGTTGCGAAAGAGTAAGACTCCGAAAACCTAAAGAATCTGATTTGATTGCATAATATCTTCTAACGGATATCGATTTAAGCGCACATTTGTTAGAATAACATGCGATCAAATGAAGCTCCAATGTGCGTTGAAGTTAATTCCCGAACAAATAGCTCGCCTGTGTGAATATATCTGGCTAACACAGGTTATTGCTAAAACGTACCTTGGGAAAAACAAGCGTTAAAATAACGCTAGTCAAACTCATGCGTGGTGAATATTATAACATCAGCCTCATTAAAAAGAAAAGAGAATGATTAAGGAAGAAAAATTTGGTCGAAAATGAAAGGAACACTAAACAACTCTCAAACGACATTTTGAAATTTAGATTCTGAACTCTCAAACGCCATTTTAGTTTATATACTAATAGTTTATGCTACTAATTTCATTGTTTACCGGGGGTTAAAAACAAGCAAGTAAAATTACTAATTTAGCAACATTGAAAATATAATTATGTTTCCCAAAAAAAAAAAGTAAATTTCTCTTGGAACTCTTAAAATAAATACTATACTATATTATCGGTATAGCAGACGGCTTCAATTTTAATGGTCTAGTTTTTTTTCACATTTTTCTTCATTTCTTTGTCTTTCGCTAATGCATTTTCAGTAAAAACTTCAACGGTGGAAATACAAACTTGTTTCTACACACTTCGAATACATTCATTTTAGTAAATATAAACATTCATTGACTAATACTATTTCCTTCTATAATACGAATATAGTCTAGGCTTGTTGGTGATTATAATATATCTACTCTAGAGTTAGCCGCATAAAAATATTTATGCCTTTTCTACCAGTCATAAAATTCATATCGGGCATAAAAACGCAGGGCCGTAACGATGGTACATATAGCTGGTGGCAAGTATTTATGTTGCGCCTTATATATATCGGGATCAGCTCTAACGATTTTGATGAAAATTCGTATATTGATAGTATTTAAAATTAAAGTAAAGGCAAATTGGGGAAGAGTCGCCATAATTGTGTCATTTTACCTTTCAAATAGTCTGTACATTTAATTGATAAACTTTTGTAATTTATTGAAATGATAGAGTATCAAATTAAATTATTGATTTCTATCTACGTTTCGGAGCAAAACAAGGAACTTATTACTCTCCTAAATAAATGATACTGGGGTATTTTGCATAAGAAACTGATTAACCTCTAAAATCGAAATTTTGTTGATTATAAATAAAGTAAATAATACAGAGTATTACAAACAAAATTGGTTTAAAATTGTAATTATTATTAATATATTCGCTGTTCATTAAAAGGTATCAAAAAGTACCATTTTGGCAATTTTGATAAACCAAGTATGTAATCCTACTAAATTTTGGTCATTCTTTTCAAATTTGTGATCAAAATTAACCTAGTTCTAATTGGTTTCAAGAATGTGCATTCCTGGTTGCGGAATTAAGCACATAAAAGATAGCTAGCGTAAAACAGACATCACAGCTGATAAAAATGACACAAAATTAGTGGGTTTCAAAAAAAAATTCCAATAAAATCGGATCAAATTTGCCTGTGTTATCAAAAAATTCGAATTTTTTAACTTTATGACGTCATCAGAATCCAAAAAATTAAATTTTGCGCTATCACATCCAAGTTTTATCTAATTTTGATAAACAAATTATGTAATCCAACTAAATTTGGGCCATACTTTTCAAATTTACCATCAAAATTAACCTTACTCTAATTAGTTTCAAGAATTTCGAGCCCTGGTCCCGGAATTAAGCATACAAGTGATAGCTAGCGAAAAATTGACAACATAACTGAAAAATAAGACCCAAAGTTAGTGGGTTTCAAAAAAAATTCCGATAAAATCGGACTAAATTTGCCTGTGTTATCAAAAAAATGAATTTTTTAACTTGACTTTTTTTTGTGCCTCTATTTCTTATGCGTTGGTGGCGGGTGCCTCCTTTGCCACGCCCTAGTTACAGACCTATAAAAGCGTTGTAAAACACTTCAAAGAATTGATTTTCATAGAGAAAACTGGTCTCATACTATAGATCACGCCTACTGATAATAGGATTCATTACTCATATAATCATAATCATTGAATAATAATCAAAAGGCTTACTTTATGGAATTCAGATTCAATATTACAGATTTAACCAAAGAATTATTATTAAATAAATAAAGAATGGATATATATTAGAAGTTTTGTAATTTTAAAATCTGCTTAGCAGAAATAATTTTGACTATCTTGTAAATTTGCATTGATTTCAACATTTTTTTTAATCTCTATACTGTGTTAGGTAAACTATATCGTGTTTACAAGAAAATATTAAAAAAACATACAGTTTTGTCAATAATGTTTATCCAAAAATGCTGGGAGACATCCAATTAAGCAAGTAAAACATTTAAAATCTAATTAGAAGCTTAATCATTAAACCATTTTTACCAACAACTGTAAAAACATCTTATTTACATTCTTACTTACGAAAATTGTAGCTCATTTCTGAAAAAAAGTGATTTCGCTGCGATAATCGAAAATGAAATTACGATATAAACACAGAAATAATACTTTTTACGTTATTATGTCTATTTCACGTAATCGTTTCTCAACAAATTACTAGTAAACTTTTTATTTATTCAATTAGTTTAAAATAATTTTACATAGTGTACAGTTCATTAAAGCGAAGGAACATAATGATTGAACTAAAGAAAGATACGAAATAAATAGTGTGTTCTTAAATGCTTATGTATGTTTATTTAACAAATTACATTTTAGAACAAACTGAAAATGATTTTCGTTAATTAATCAAAGGTAAGAAATACTTCTTTACATACATACATACAAAAACTGTTAAAACTCTTTTATTTGAACATTCATGTTAAAGTGATCTACTAATTGATATCAATGAACTTCAAAAAAGTTTAAATTTACTGATTGCAACAAAATAATGTAAAGTATATATATATATACACTTTATAATGCCTTTTTGTAATAAACTTTTTACTTAACATTTTATAATATTACTGTATACAATTTCTTCTTTACAATTTTAAACAGTTCTAAAACTTTTAAAATAAAAGACAATAATAAAACATATAAATCATGGTTGGTGATGTTGAGTACAAACTTTTTTATCAATAGTGAGAGACGAAAAATTTTAATTCATTGAAAAATAGTTTCTGTTTTGAATTAATTTTATTGTTAGTTATTTGATGATAAATAACTCTTTTAATTGTGGATGCATTTGCTTTAATTCAATTTTGAAATTTTACAGATATTTTTAACTTCCGAAAGGAAGTTAATGTAATGGGGCCGATTTTGAAAATCTCTAGTTTTGCATATTTCCGCGGTTTTAAGGCCGCAATATCCAAATCAAACCTTTTCAATGTGATGTCTGTGTATGTGTCTGTATAAGTATAAGTATGTCCGTATGTATGTATGTTCGTTCGAATTCTATCGCCTCAATTATCTCGCGAACCAGTTATGACATTAACACGTGACTGGGTTTATTCTACGCGTAATCGTAGATTTAAGACTTGAAAGGGATTAGTTGAGCCGTTTTCAAATGGTTATAAAAAAGTGGAAAAAAATGAATCAACAGAATCTGAAAAGTGGATAAAACACATCATTTAAAGATCGTTCCAGTTAAAGCTGCAGTACATGTTCGAATAATAACCTATGAAGGTCAACAAGACCTTTTTTTTAATGTTTTTTGCCCCTCTGAGAAGCTAGTCATGTGGACCACAGGGGTCGCACTCACACAACTTCAGTTCCACACCGATTATGTACTGCCAATTTATTCAGCTTTATTTTGAAGCGATTTACCAGATATCATAAAACTAAAAAATTTTTAAATTTTGATACATTTATTTTAGACACTGTATCCAGGCTTGAGCACGGACTTTGACGTATTTGAGGTTACAAACCCACGATAAATCTTTCTACTCTATTGTAGCCGTATCTACCCACATATTTTTGAATCAACCTACATAAACAACAATTTTCTATTTTTTAGAGAAGTGTACTTGGAATCGCATATTTGAAAATGAAAATTGTTTTACGTCAAAGTGGCGGTTATTTACATTAAACTATTTTTAAATATGACTTAATCCATTCTAAATTAAAATATACGAATAATACCGGTTAGCAGGAATTCGATCATAAAAACACATGGCTATTAAACTATTGTTAAAAAAGCGATGTGTCGTTTTTTTTTTTTAAACTCTGGTTAAACACTTGCCATATTTGCTACATTTGTTACAGTACACGTCATGAAAAATATCGTATACCATACCATAACAAAACCTTAACAAACTTTAATAAAAATTGATGAACATATGAAAAAGTTATACACTTTCCAAGACTATCACCCGTCTGTTACTAACGAAACGAATTATTCGATACTTAAGGGACTCTTCACTTGAGTAAAGTTCTTCTGCCAAAAAATATGTATTTAAAATGACATACAACTTGTTTAAGGTATTTATTATTTATACTAGAACCTTTAGCAACTAAAATATAAGAAATAGATGACCATTAAACATTAGATTAGCTTAAGAAAAAAAGCACAATGGTATATGATATTTTTATAATTTTTAATATGGCAAGTGTTTGACCAGAATTGGATCTTGCATAAATCGAATTTATACGATGACTTATTAAGATATGAAACGTGCAATATGACATTTTTATTCAAATGTAAAAATTTATTACATTTTGAAAAATGCTTAATTGAGTTTTAAAAATTTAAAAGTATATGCTTCATTTTGAATGCATGCCATTAAATTTTTGTAGTGAACTCTTTTTCATACTTTATAATATAATGTACAAGAAAATTTTCAAATATAATAGAAAATTTTATATGTAAGTATTGCATACAAGTATGGGTGTGTTCTTATACGATATATTATATACGTTTATACAAAGAGGTAGACCGGAGAGTAAGGACTTACATTGAACGGTCTCTTGAAACATGTCGGTTGTCGAATTCATTCGGCATGTTGCCAGTTTATTTTAGTACCCTTTAATGTATATACATACACATGCATATATTCATGTAATCATTTTCTGTTGTATAATTTCCAGATAAACTTTTACCGAGTGATATAAGATACGGTGAAATAAACGAAATTATTCTTAAGAAGAACTTTTGAAGTTTGATTTCGACGTATTTCGTATTGAAATAATTTGAAAAACGTTTCCACGTTCAAGAGAGCGTGATTTAAAGTAAAAGAAATCAGAAAACATCGGTCATCACGCGCTTAAAGATAGCAAAAGATTTTGAGAGAAATTCATATTTTAAAACGATTGGCGCAATACACTTCATTGTAGAATGTAGATTGGGAAATTGAACAACTAACTAATATATAGTCTCAAAATAAGGCATTAAAAAAGAACGGAGGCATTTTTCATAAATTTATTATGTTTGACCTCTCTATATGCACTTAAAAAATAAATTAAATAGATAAATTTGATTATTCTAAGGTACGGTAAGGGTATCAACCATTTTATTTCTAAAATGTTTCATTATCTTTGCATTTAAAACTGTAAGTAACTACGGGGAAAAAAAAAGTACAAAAATATCACAATATTTTTTAAACAATACATTCTGTATTATTTTACATAAATTAATAAAATAATGACATAAAAATAATAAATGAGTGTCATAATTATGACGTAGTGTTAAAGTTATTATCATTTTGATTAAATTTAACACATATACCGTACAAAAAAAAATGATACAACATTATCAGTGAAAATAATAAGCGAGAGTAGGATAAAAAATTAAATTGTTACAGCATAAAAATGAGAAAAAAAAATTATACAAAAAAGTAACTCGAACTAACTTTTGTTGATGTATTCATTTTTTGATAGGAGGCTATTGCTTTTATTCCGAAAATAAAATAAAAAATTTTGAGATGAGTTTACTTTTTAAGATGTCTTCAATGCAGATAAAAAACCATTTAACAAATTGTTTGCGTGTATGTGTAGTCAAATTTTTATCCCAAGAATGATATTTTTCTACCCAAAATGGTAGGAAGGAATATGATGCCTTTAAATAGACGGTAAATCGAAACGTCGCAAAAAATAGGTTTGGAAGAGGCATGCTATATTTTAAAATATGTATTAGCAGGACATAAATCAAAAAGTTCTTCTGTAATTCTAATATACGGGGTGTACAAGATATTTTTCTGAAAAAAGTTCTTAATTTTAGAAATCAAATATGTGTTTGATTCTTTAACGAATTTAATTTTATAGCTACTTTTAGTTTTTACTGTATGATTTAATTGTAATATTAGTTTAAAAAAGACATACTTCTGATTTAGTAGTCAACCCAATATTGAGGTTTCAACTGAACCTGAAAACTAAGTTCGAATTCAATACCCGTATAAGATATGTGTCTTTGAAACGAACATTTTTCGTTTCAAGACTTTTCTCGGTTACAATAATTTTAGAATTAATACAATATCTAGTTAGATTCACTCCTGTTATTGGTCTGACGTAAAGGCCATACACCTACACAAGGCTTTTTTTTTTATTTTCATGAAGAGGAAAGCCAATATCACATTTTTATCCTCCGGTTTTAAGTGAATGTAATTATACATTAGGGGAAATTCGTAAACACGATTTCGTTACATTTTCTACCTACCTAATATCATATAATATACATTACGAGATGGTTTATCCAATCAACCATGATTCAAAATTACTCGTAGAGATGTGTTTATAAGTATGCTATCGATTTTTATGTTTTAAAATGTTAAGTTGGGGGAGCCGGCCTATGTTTTGTCCAATGTGACCTCCTGTAAAACTGCTTTCCCTAAATATTTAGAAAAAAAAGGAATAAAGTCTTGTATCAGTACAATATTATAAAAATATTTTTCAGAAAACATATTCAGTTTTGTTAACGTGAAGTGAAAATTCTTCACCTGGACTGATTCAATAATCATTCCTAATTCGAAATTTATACCAATTTCCAGTGCAATACAAAAAACTATATGCTAATGTACGTTTGGATTGGCTATTAATGGTTCAGTCTCTTACAACGGCTCGAGGGACCGTTTTTAATATTTATTTCCTTGAATGGAAGGTTATGAATCCAAGTCAATACATGCAAATTCCATTTTAATATATGTAAATTTTTGCTTTTACTTTCTTTGTAATACAGATGTCTACAATCAGTATAATGGATATAACCACAAATGATTATATAACATAACTTTAATACCATATACTTATTACATTGGAGACCATACCTAGACCAAATAACTACATCTACTGTCCTTATGACATTATACTTATTAGTCCAAGAAGTTGGTAGTAAAAATATACCATGAATAAAATTAATTTGGCAATCTAGTGTTGCTCGGATTTGTTTATATTCATATTTTGAAATTCCTTTAACCCTCCTCCTATTAAAGTAATAAGTCAATTAAAGTAATAATATACACCCTTGTTTATCCAGTAGAATAATTCGTATTTCATTTTAAGTTATAGGAAAGAAAGAAATTTCATGTAGGCTATCCAACCCATTGTAATATTTTAATATATTGGTACCTCAATAATATCGAAGATGGCATTAATATGATTAATTTTTTGAAAAATGTATAAAAAACATTACTTAATCTTTAAAACGCATTAGTTTGATGATGACATATGGCAGTTCTACACAGTCACACAAATCTGACTAGGTATTTTGATATTAAACCATTGACTCTGCGACTACGTATATAATTATAGGTGGGTACGTTGCTCGTACTGGCTTGTTATACCTAGAGGTACATATTCGTAAAATATACACTAAATTGTGTATTAAGTATTCTATAAAATTTAATATACTTAGAATATTATAAACGTATACTTTCCGACGTCGAAAATGTTTATTGAAAGAATTAAAATTCTGAATAGAACAGAACAGAGAAAACCTTTGTGGATTGATTAATTATGTATCAAAGTAGACTAGAAATGCATTGATATCATTTATATTTAAACAGAGTTCAAATGTTATTTTTAAAAATAGTCTGGATATAAATGTTACTAGTATTAAATATTTTAAATTTTAATTTTACGAAAATTTGTTTAAATAATATTCGTTTTTAACACGCTTTTATGAGCTTCATACGTATGTTAGTATGTAACGGAAATTTTGAACATGATTTTGACCCCCTTTAAAACGTCGGATTAGCTCAAAATTTGGCATACTTATCAAACACCGGTGATAAAACAATAATTTAATAATATACGTTAATAAATATAATAATTTAATGATAAGTTTATTTAATTATCTTGACTAGGATTTCCAGGAATAATGATTTCCATATCTAAAAATATATACATTTATATGCGCTCCTACCATATTTGATAAATAAAACCATTTTTATTAATTTTTGATAAATAAATAATAGTTTTTAAAAACTTTTATAACTTTTGCTTAGCCAATTGCGCTAGCGATGCTTGTTACATACATATATATAAAAAATATGGTTTATATTGTAAAAGAGATCAATAAATTTATTTCAAACTCTCTGTAAGTTAGTTACAACAATCTTCATGCAGTTGACACAATTACATATGGACTAGACATGATAGATATGCAATCATAATAACCAAATCATCTATTTAAAGCAAACGCAAAGAAATTTTCTTTTAATTTAACGATTCACTTTATTTACACGATTATATATTACAACTTAGTACAATTTTATCAATAAAAAGCATGACTTTAAACTAAAAACAATCTCTTTTATATCAGTAATGATTTTGTTTATTTAACTTCAGTGATTTTGTGTCAATGAATTCTTATTTTAAATTCAATCCTATTCTATTGTAAATTCAAATATTAAGCTGTACTTGTTCCAATCATTAGAAAATTGTTAGAAATTATTTTTACTTTATTTCAAAATGAAACTGCCAACTTCGGGATGAGGTTGTCATTATTTTAATTTTTTTCAGTGTACTTTTCGGGCGATTTGCAATTTAGAAAAAAACAAAACAGCGTTATAAAGAATTTTAAAAAAAATAAATATTATTTTTATTCAATTATCCAATTGAAGTATTTAAAAGTAAATTAAATGTTTCATTACCACAAAATAAAAAAAGAACTTGTTTAATAGCCGAGATAGATTCGTTACCAAATAATATAATATAAATTAAAATTATTTTATATAATATAGATCTTGTTGAATAACAACACCTTTCTATATTATTATTACTTGGAGCACTTTGTGTTTCTATACTCAACCACTCAAAGTAAATATCATCAGACATAGGTAAATTTATGTATATGCATACCCATATTAGAATATTTACTTATTAACATAATAATGTGTTACATAATAATAGTTTCATATGAAATAGAATCCATGTTACCTAAAGCAATGACACTATGGAGATTGTGTGTATATATGTATGTATTAGGAAACTGTTGGGACACACAGTTTTAGTTAAAGTTTTAATCTGCTTGGTGTTGACTATTTAGGTCGAATGAAAAGTTTGTTTTCTAGCCCCCAAAATAATATTACTTTATACATATACATTTATATAGAGGGTTACAAAACTTAATTAGAGTTTTTTTTCCCAAGGTTTTACACTATTTTAGGATTAACTTTGTAAAAACTTCAATGTTATGAAAAACTATATAATGAAAGTTAACTTCAACAACTTGACATAAAGAAGAAAACTTTTGGAAGGAATTAAACGAACTTAATAAAAATAAAAATAAATTTTTCGTAGCATCAATATTTTTAAGCGTTACAAACTTGGGACTTAACTTAATATACTATGTATGTTTAATATATACATAGTATAAACATAAATTGCAATTATTTTGATAGTTTGCTCCTGAATAATTTTCACTGCAATGTATTCAATGTAAAAAACTGTGGTTCAAATTTGTCAAAATATGTTTCCATATGTAAATAAATGTTTCTATATGTAAATTTAATATTTTGTTAAACAATTACGAAATGTAAATTAGAATTGAGTGAAATATTTGTTGTATAATTTTTAGATTACTAGACAAAAAGTACGTATATCTCGCACTCTCGAAAAAATTGCTCTAAATTAAAAGTATTTTTCGATTTATTATCTTAGATTACAATAACACGATTGAATACCACTAACTCGTTTTCTTCTATTATTCATTTAATTTGGACAATAAAAAAACGAAATTACGTATTATAAACTTTTAAATCGGACTGTAATTTAGGGAATCATTTTTAAATGCCACATTCGATTACATTAACTTTCTAGGAATTAATGTATATTCCACACAATGTAATAGTTTAAACGGCTTTTTCAAATTTAAACACAAACCATACCAACTTGTCTTTCGTAGTGAGTACTTAATAATACCATCTATCAGATCTCTCATACAAAATTTGTGGTTTTTTTAACATACTGTTTTATCAAACCAATGCTTTTTTTTTAATGATAAGACAGTTAATTTCACAGACTACTGATTCTAGCATAAGATATTTTATCTTGTGCAGCTTGGTTATAACGAATGAATAATATATATTTTTTTTTCAAAACTTTTTCTTCATTGCTTTCATAGTTATTAATGACCAACTGTCTTTTTTTGTTTGATTTTAGTAAGTAGTAAATTTTAAAGTTTTTGTAAATTTGTAACTATATTAACACCTCAGTAGATATACGAATACAATATAAAATCAATTAAAGATAACCACTTGCGAAGTTAATGGTTTGCAAGCTCTATATATGCTGAGTTATATAAAAATGTTAGTTATTAATTAATAAAAAAAATAACTGTCGATATTGTTAATTTACATAAAAAACGCTCATACAATCGTTCCAATAACAAAGCACCCGAAATAAGTAAGCATCGACCAAAACGGGTTAACTAACTATGGCTTGGCAGATTTCTGCTCGTCGTAATTGAAATTGGCTTATCTCTAACCCAAGTAGAGTCTCTGTTAATTTTATGATTAAGCTTGCCGTTTTGCTGAAAATAACGAAAAACCCGTCTTTGTGACTTTTGGCTCCACGTAAAATTATTTCCACGCCTCGGATCGATGAAAACTTTTAGATTTCATTTAGAATGGATAATCCTCCCAAATTTCAGCCGGGTGCAAATTTTTGTACCTTCACTCATATATTTTTTTTTTTTTAATTTAACCGGATTATAACTTGACGCTCTTTAAAACTTTGTTTATATTTACACACATTACTCAAAAAATATTATTCAAAACAATATTTTTTTTATATATATATATTTTTATACTATGTGTTTAACAACTATGGTCATTTACACAGAAAACAATATTAATTTGAACTTTTCCATTATATAACTTTTATTTACATGACCATGAAATAACTAAAGGATTATTTCTTCTATTTTGTGTTCATACAGAAAGATGACAATATTGAAGTTTTGATTTATTATGCATAAATTATTTTTGCATAAAATGTTTTAGTGCTTGTTATACAAAAGTATTAGCATTTTTTATTTTAAGAATTTGATAAATTAAAAAATACATATAAGTACGTTTTCTAGTTTTCCAAAAAATAGCAATTTTTCTGTAATTCGTAGCTTCTTAGGTTACACTTCTTACGTTCCTACTCCATGATCTAAATTTTTCGTCGTATCGTATTTTTGAATTTCATAACCATATTATACTGGTAGATTGTAAACTAACTAGTAAACTTGTAAATTTAGCTTCTATAAAGGGCCCAATACCAACCGTTACCCGTGGTTTCTCAGAACAGCCGAACTAAACGCAAGGCAATGAGTTGATTATTGCAAATAGGTGTTGAGTTGGATTGGTTGAGGCGGTAGTTGGATTGGTTATTGGTAAGCCGTTTTCAATCTGACGGAAATTATAATTCGAAGTGTTAATTCGTAGTGACTGAAAAGTGAGCTAAAATATTTCCTAATCAATTGTATTCCAGTGCAACCAAAGGGAAGAAATACGTGTTCAAACATTATAATACAATTAGCTTTATTCAACTACGTAAACAAGCGTTCATTTTCGTTTAAAGGAGATGTGCAAGCATTGAATAATACTAGGGATTTCAATAAAACTTGATAAATACATTTTTGATTAGCAAAGTTTCCAAAAAATTCCTAGGTCATCGGGCTTTTTATTATTATTTTATCATTCAATGTTTGCTGAAAAAATTATGAATCATATAGGTTATCTTTTTCAATAGGATATTTCTATATCAAAAAATTCAATTTCAAAAATTCAGAGTGTGATAAAAACTATCTAAAATATTTAGACAATCTTGTAGTTTATAATAATACCATAAAAATATAAGGTGGCCGATGATATAAAAACAAAATTTTAATTTAATTAGATTTCATTGAAGATCCATCATTTGATGTACACAGAGAGACGACTATAGTTACAGTATTGAGGATTGAAAAGCGATATCCATTTTATCAAATTTATAAGCAAGCACTTGCACACAATATATTATATATTTTTGTAGTTGTGTGGTACTATTATGCTAAATATAACTCATTACTTTGACTACGAAACATGTTTTTGGTTTATATGTATGTACCGTGTAATAAACCAAAAATTTTTTACAATACTGTAGGTTTACAATCACTTTAAGTAAATGTCGCCCCAAATCATATAGTTCTTCATATGGTTTAAAAAGTAATAACTGAACCTGCTAATTGTTTAGGTTCATAATTTTGTTGTACAAATCTACTCTTCAACAGTTATTTGTACAATAAAAAATATTAGTGTATTATATATTTAAAGCACAAGTCTTTTACACATATATAGTGCACGTATGTGTAGAAGTTTTAAGCTTTTAGAGGATACATTTTATATATTTTAAGAACCAGCTTGCATCCAAAGAGATTCATTCTCTACAACTGTAGTAATTCATTGTCAGATTAATTCAGGGGTACCTACAATATTATGGTACACACACATATAAAACATATACATACAATACAATGACACTGCTTGTACCATAAAATATATTACAGTTTCGAGTTGTTTTCTGCTCTCTTTAGTTAATTAGAAACGACTTATGTGAATAATAATAATACGTTATTTACAGACTAGTGTTAGTAGTAGACGACGACGATGGCAATGTTGTTCGGGGTACTTATATCAAACTGCACTCACATATAGACAGACCGTGAGCCCGTAATGAACAAAATTTCTGAGATCTTTTTTGTGTATCTATTGGAAGATTCGTGAGGAAGTTTGTTATTATAAAAATGTAAGGATTGGAGTACCCAGAATAGAAGTGAATGGACAATAGAAGTATTATTAAATTTTAGTACTTATCCGAGCGCTATCTATGAATGGGAAACAGAACTGTTATTTAATTTTAAAATACGAGCGACACCTGTGAATAGCAGGTTTAACTAAGGTTAATATTTGACAGTGAGAAGGAGAAGGAAAAGGTAACGAGCTTTAAATTTCGTAACATTCCAATGAAATGATGCCGATCGATTCATTCTCTGTATTTGGTTCTTGATTGATGCCACGATTGATGACGTTAAGATGTTTGACACCACGTTATTTTACCGATTCATCTCTCTGTTCTTTCGTTTTTGCTAAATAATTATCCTTTAACTCTGATTCGTATTTGTGTAAATAGAGTTTTTCCTTTATTACATTTCTTTGATTGGCTTTCTTTCAACAAAAGAGTATTTTTGCGTGCTGCTCATGATAAAAAAAAAACCAAAATAAATAAAAAATCATAAAATCGAAATTCCTACAAGTTTGTAATCGTCGAAGAATTTCGAAAACTAAGAAAAAGATTTTCTTTAAACATTACCCCTAAGATACCATTACATCCTCTAAATACAAAAATGGAAACAATAAATTCTCAAAAGTCGATTTTGAGTAATGGTTAAAACCTGAAAAAAGAAATTCGATACTCGAGTAACGGTTAAAACCCGATTTTATTTATTAACAAATTCATAGTTATAATAATAGGGTTTTACCGCCGTTTTTCTGACATACGCCTTATTACAGAGGGCACCCACATCATTATTTGTTAATCTTTATTTATTATTAAATTACATTAATTTTTACAATTACATTTATGATGATGGTGGAATCGGTTACTTCGTTCGTATCCAAGCGACGACAATGTGATCAATTCCACAGACCCCATTAATTATAATTATTCACATTAGCGCTGTCTGGATTCAAACCCGTAATCCAAGTCTAAGTAGTCAAACGGTCAAAGACTAACGCCTAAGACCGCTCGGCCATTTAGGATCTCAAACTCTCTTTATAGTTATCAATTATCCAACAAATAGGAAGGGAAATTTCGACTTATTGTAGGCTCTCGGTTGAATTCTACTCGTAACATAGATCATCCATACCACTACTATGTACATGAATGTTATTTACGAACAAAAAAACCCTAACCATATGTTACAGATGACGACAAAGAATTACACCGTACAGAACCATTTTTTATTAACACATAAATTAAGCTATTAATCTCTTGGTATTCTCTAAAATTAATTATTTCATGTTAAATTTTTGAATTAAAAAATAGCTCGTATTTATAACTTAAGTATTTCGTATTTATTAATAAATAGATCACATAAATCTTTTAATGGGACCATGTAGAAAAATAAAAGCCGAACTAGTGCCAATGATACGACCTCCTACATTTTAATTACCTCATATGATGTAAGTGCAATAATAGGATCATGTTTGAAATAATAATTAATCAATTTAAATTTCAAGGAGAAAAACAAGCAATTTTGAGCTCAACTCAAATGGAAAGGCTTCAGCCAAACATCATCGTAGTACTTTTGATTAGTTATTAAAAAATTATACGTGGAACAGCAATGTTAAGCAAAATTGGTAAATCCTTTGTCTATTGTTGAAATAATTCTGTGAAATGGATGAGGAAATTTAAGGTAATTAAACTTTAACCACACTTAGTGTGGTAATGAGCTATTTTTCTCAGGCAAAATGATTGAGAAAAGTAGTTCTTATCTCACATGCGTAGACAAATACCTTAAAATACAAAAAAAAGTGGTGGTTTCCTCCACTCTTCCCAAAAATATTTTCTTTCCCTTATGAATAGGTACACAGATTTTAAGTTAACTATTTTTATAATACGTAGTTTTTTATACTTGCTAAAATTTCCAGTTACATGTAAAAAAGGATGTAAACTATAGAATCTCTCAGCTATTACATCATCTTGTCTCACATATAAAAAATTTTGAAATGACCTATGTAAATGACATTCATACCTACTAAATTTACATCTGTACTAGAAAAACAACTTGCACAAATGATGATATTACCTATAAAGAACATATTTTAGAATAAATGTGTCGCCGCTTACATTATAAAAAAGGTAAGTTATGGCTAAACCTTTGTGCGACTGGGTGTGGACATTGTTGGTCTGGATTACCAACATACAGAAACAGACAAATGTGGTAAATACTGCCCGACAATGTATGGTAAATAGGTCAATCTCTATCTCTATCTCTATATATTATAAATGCGAAAGTAAGTGTGTTTGTTTCTTTGTTTGTTTATTTGTTTGTTACACTTTCACGTTAAAACTAGCGAATGGTTTGTAATGAAACTGTAGAGCAATATAGCTCATACTTCAGAATAACACATGAGATATAATTTATACAGATATATTAATAAAAAAATTAAAATTAATTTAATTTGACATTACCATAAATTACAGATTTCTGTAAAAGTAGTCAATTGACATTACCATAAATTACAGATTTCTGTAATAATAGTCAATATACAATATTTCACGGCCATCTTTGCTGATATACTAAATGAATAATTACGACTATTATACATTTAAAAAAATAGAAAACCATACATATATTTTATCTGTGTAAAATAATCCTTACCATTATTTCGAGTATTATAGAAATGGGATAAGCGAGAGCAATCTTTATCAATTTTTACTTTTAAACCGATCGAAGCGGGTGGGTATCACTCTAGTATACATATATTTTTCATGACAACAAATAATAACGATCTTGTTTTTATATCGTCATCGATATATCGTGGTTTATTTTAATTTCCATTTATATGTGTACATATTTGTTGTTTTTTTGTTTTTATTCAAACAAAAAATACAACAAAAAACCGTTCTGTTGACTGTGACTGTGACTGTGACAATGTTTTTAGAACAAAATTTTATATTTCAAATACACTTTTGTAAAGATGATTTCATTATTCATAAATATTTTAAATGAATTCAATTTTTCATTGAAATTTTTTGTTTGCAGTACCAAATTAAAATTTTAATTAAACCACTTTATATGCATGATCAAAATTATTTTATTCTTTTATTAATTATATTCGGCTATTTGACAGTTAAGTATGAAAAATATTGTCATAATTAATGATATCTGCATAGATTTAAATATACTGGCGGTAATCTGACAAAAAAAAGAATAATTTAAAATTTTTAAGCAGCTTTCAAAGACGCGATAAAAAACGTTTTGGATTGGTTGTCATTAGGATGAAAAATTTTGAGATAAGAACTACTTTTCTCATTCATTTTGCCTGAGAAAAATAACACATTACCACACTAAGTGTGGTTAAAGTTTAATTACCTGAAGGCAGCTACATCATTTTCAACCAATTAAGTATCCAAATTTCTGTCAAAATTTAAACATATGACACATGAAAACAAACGATTGAGTTATTTAGTGAATTACCATGTATAAACAGTGTTGATATAACACGAATGTGGTGTCACACACATACAACTGATACTCCTACACAGTGCATACTACATAATGCTCTAACCTAATTTGCGCCCTCTCGGGTAAACAGTGAAATTTGCGAAAAAAATTTCAAAAGGGAATTAATTCTTTTATTTTAGAGCAATTCTTTGTTGAAAATTTTCAAAACAGATAAGAAGAATGTCAGTTATGTGATGAAATAAAAATATATTTATTTCTATTCACTTCATAACTATAAAAGGTATCATATGAAGAAAAAAAATGGCAGAAAGGTTTTATCATGGCTTCCTTCTGTAAGTAAAAATCTTAGTGTCTTTATTATAAATCAAAGACGTTATTGTGTTCTTTGTCTTTTCCAAACAATTGAGTTTGTGAAGAATCTAAAAGATTAATCACATTATAATCTGCCCTTATGAATAGAAAAGACTGAAACGATATAAGCAACAAAAAATTGTTATTACCTCTATGCAACAATTATAATACATTAGAAGAACAAAATTGCTTGGGCTAACTAGAATCTATGCCATTATTGCTAGGGCTGACTTGGTCTTTTTCAACGACATAAAAGGAATGTAGATTTTCTCACCTATGTGAGGTTTTTCAATTCCTTCCTAATCATTATAATAGGGATTCCTAGTACTATTACTTTAAACCTGAGAATTCTAAAATAAATATTTACGGGATAAACAAGAGTTAAATAATAATTCCATTTTTATTATAACCTGTTACGTTCACACTGCCGGAAACCTACTTCGGGATGTAAAATTTTCGAACGGGTGAACTCTTTTTTATATTCTTGTTCTTCTTTCAAGAAGGTTACGAATTTTCAGCCTGCTAGTCGTCACTTGAAAGATACAAAGTATGTGTTTACATAGAGGTTGTGTGGAGTCAGTCAGAATTTTTTTCCTATTTATTCTATAGAACAATTTACTTTTTATTTAATATAAAAAAGTTTTTGTTTTATTATTTTTACGAATTTCTTTTCTCTTTCAAATTGCTAATTTGTAATTTCTAAGTTCTGATTTTTTTGTATTTCATTCTGGCTCTGTTTTAATTTCTGAAAACCTCAATGACTATTAAAAATTTTTTATTTACTTATTGTAAAATTAATCGTTCACACAATGACATAATGAGTTAATTCACACTATGACAAAACTGTTTGTTTTTAATAGTGAAATAATTTAGTAATGAAAAATGGTATGAAAAAAAGCATGAGGTGTTGTGGTATACCTGGTAGGAACAAAACATAAAACCGTGAACAGTTTGAAGTTGATTTTAATGATGATAGGCGCTTATAAATTTGACGGAAGGTATACAATATAGAAAGCCCATCACAATATCCATCGAATCTCAAAAGGGCAAAAATTGTTTCTTTTAAAAGAAAATTGTGATACGATATAATCGAGCCAGCTTCTAGCCTATTATATACATAAAATGTCTATTAGAAACCAAACCAACATAATATCACATAAAAGTGTCTTATAAAAACATTTTTTTAGCGAATGTATACGTAACAAGTGAAAACAAACAATTGAATGAATTAATTGTTGAAACACCATATATAGACAGTGTTGATTGCACTGTAACATTACACATACATACATGTCAGACATATATTACTAATATTCGCATATAATACATACTATACAATTTGCGCCCTCACGGGTAAACAGTATTGTTTACGAAAAAATGTTTCAAACAAAAGTTGTTTAATTTTTTAAAACGAACATCTGTTATATTAAAACACGGTTTACAAGATGGATCCTACGTACCCAAGACCCAATTGACCTATGTTGCTCATTTTTTACGTCCTGAACACGCTATAAAAATTTCAGCTAGATATCTTTTTTCGTTTTCGACTTATCGTGTACACAGATGGACAGACAGACAACCGGAAAAGGACTAATAAGGTGATTTTATGAGCTTCTATATCAAAGTATTATTCGTAGCATCAATATTTTTAAGCGTTACAAACTTGGGACTAAACTAGGTATACCTTGATATATATTTCATATATACATGGTATAATCACCTAACATCCACCAACTTCTTGTTAGAAAGAGGACTTATTTAAGTACGATGAATATATAAATTTCCATTGTATAAGCGATATGTGAGAGAGTACACAAACTACTCAAAACTGTAACCATTACTTATTAATATGCCTATTTTGCATATCTATACCGATATATAATAAAGAATGGATAGAAAAGAAAGTGAAAAGCTTTCTTTATATGGACCCTATTGAGAAATATACCATTTAGTATGTAAAGAAAAAAAATATAGAAAGAGAAGGAAGGTGAACTTTTAAAAAAGCTTACCGTCACGTGCTTAATCAATCATGATGCAGTCCACCGATCTATAGCCGCATACTTTTTATTAAAAATAATAGTATAGTTAAAACATTCTATATTCAAATATTATTGATCTTCACAATTCATATCATTTTTATTATCTTAAAAAGTATAAAACAAGTATGATGGATTTGGTTTACAGCGCTACCAAATCAATAACTTTTTGATTATAAAGTAAAAATATATACCCTGGCAAATGTTTTTCTCCTCTTACGAATAAACGACGCAATGAGTTTCATTTGCGGCGCTGTGGTCAAGTTCGGAAGAATATTATTATTCTAATGCGAACGAAAATGACTAACCCGTATTGGGTCTACCCAATTTCAGTTCTGAGTGAAATAGAAAATGGTTGCAGTTAAATAGTCATATCGATTCAATTTAAATACTTGACCACCTGAAATATTAAAAATTCGATTGTGGTTTTATACAAATATTACGTTATTTTAGTTTTGCAGCATCAAGACCTGAAAGACCAACATTGATTGCACGATGCAATCTGGTCCTAACTACAATGTCCATGGTGTCATTATCTGACATAAAAGCAAAACTAGTTATTAATACTATAACTATTTTACGCACTTTTATCATATTTGCATATTGTATTAAGCCGATATTGAAAAATAAGTAGTCGATAGTCGCTTTTATTATTAGAATTTTACCTTCTTTAGACCCTGTATACATGTTCCGGTATTCTGGTCATATAAATTTGTACAGGCTAACCAGAGTATGTGTGCCAGCCAGTCGTCCAAACTGCACAGGTGTAGCGATCTGTACAGACGACTGGAGAAGAATCGAAAATTCACTACTTTCTACTTTCACCAGCATCTAGAGCTGAAAATGTGTGTGAATCTCTCCGACACGCTTCTGTAGTTTTAAGATATGTTATGGCTGCTTCCGTGAGTAGAGAACGTACGAATGACCCGTTGCAAGAACTCATAACTCTATTTTTCTTTTGTATTAGAGAGTAAGAACAGTTTTTGGAAGAATTATTCATTCTAAAATAATTACGGTAATTTGTAGCCTCTGAACTTACCTGTTTTAGTAATATTGTATGAGTGTATCCATTTCTTTTTGTAAACTAATCTTTACACAAAACTTTTTCGTTTCATTTTACACTTTATGGCCACTAACAGATCGACTAAGTTTTACCAGATAGGTATATCGTAACGTGTATGCGGGGCTTTCGGGCCTGAGTGTCTTCCTATGATAAGGAGCTATAAATAGAATTTTTAAATGTAAGTTAGCCAACATGGTAAGCTCTTCTTATATCGACAATTATTATCTCTAAAATATATCTATATTTACATAAATTTAGAAAATTTTAACACATGGTGTTTTCCATAGTTATCAATTTCGATGTACACATAAACCGATTAGGCTTATATGTACATCTTATGTACTGAACAACACAGTTGAAATATGAGAAGAATATATTAAACCAAAATAAAAAGTAGTAGATATAATATAAATAAACCGTTGATATAAATTTCTTATATGTATGCAGTCTGGTTTCTTAGCTAAAAAATCCATAATTGGGTAGAAAAACCCAAATATGTTACAAACATTTTTTAATAGTAAGGGTCAGGTAGTCGCCCTCTTAGCTCAGTTGGTTAAGGCGTAACCAATTCCGTCCGCGGTATGCTTACGGGTAGCGGGTTTGATTTCCGCCGTCGCAACAAAATTAATTTAATTAATAGTTGTGATAGGCTGGTGTAGTGCATGAAGGAGGTGCACTCAGCCTCTTAAATTGATAAATGAAATTATCAGCGGAAAGATGATAAAGCACCTATATGGTATCACAATGGGCTCTATAGCCTAAGTGTGTCCTTCGTGGACAGCCAATATACCCTAACCTATACCCTAAAGGTGAGGTAAATCTACTGGATTTTGATAATTAATTCGGAAAATTTTGGGAGAACACAATTGTTTTTTTTAAAAGGTTTGTTTCGTTGTAAATCACAGAGAAAAGGAGTTCCGGAACCAAAACACATACACGAAAAACTTTTCCCACCCAATATCAAGTTAAGATTACAAGAAATGTTTTATCCCGTACCTATACGAGACAAAAGTGACGTTCGCCTGATATGGACTGAAAAAATCTTATCGTCCATTCTGATTTGAATATTTTACATCTTTAAAACATGTTTTTTTCCAGATGAAGCAGTATATTTAGCCAAGGAACCGAACTAGTATATTTCGAATAGATTTTTTTTATTTCAATCATCGCATCGCCGCCAAGTGACGTACGGACAGGAGAACTGTCTAAGTTCTAGACTACATAACAAACACTATCATGTAATTCTAGTTTGATTCACTTAGTATAAATATATTATGTGCACAAAGTGTATCTGAACCAAGGGTACACAATAACAACATCATTGCTATATGATTCTTAGTAATCACGTTGTCAACATTTCTAGATTTATCCAATTCTATTAGATAGAAACTACAAAAGAAAATAAACTATATTTGTTTTTTCCTAATTTATTTGTTGTATTTCATCAGTTACAAAGTAATGTTGTTTTTTTTTCTGTCTTGTATAGAATACAGTTGTTGACATTCTTTCGTATCGTAGACATTAATTTAAAAGTTTTCTTGGAATGTTAAGAATATTTCTTATGGAATCTCAAGGTGTTAGATAACTTGCTTGTACAAGTTGTTTTGTAAAAGTTCGATTTAACGTACTTCTTGAGCCTGTTTTATGAGGAAAATCTTAATCCGAAGCCATTCTTGATTAAAATTAAAGAGTATAAGATAGAGGGCAAGGCTCCCATTGATGGCAATGTTAAAAAGAGTAAACAAGTTTCAACGCCTCTAGTGTCCAGTCATGAAAACGTAAAACGCGCGGGATAACCCATTAAATTGTATTGAAGTTTATTAAGTTTATACCATTCAATACCAAAGAAAAATATTAAATTTTATGTATATACAGATTTAAACTGTCATGACAGTATTTTAGTACTTGGACACACATATCAGATAGCATTCGCGAACTTCTCCGCTAACTGATACTCTTTGGTTAAAATTGTACTGAATTAAAGTTTCAAAAAAGTGTCTTATCAACACAAACAGCTAACAAATTTCAAAGTTAGTTCATTGTTTAATTATTGACATAAAAAATGGCGCCTCCTTGTAAATTTTATCAATTAGAATGATTCGTAAATATTATATTTATTTAGAGTAATTTAAGAGTTTTACAAATTATTTAATTTTTCATAATAACTTTATCAGTATAATATTTCTTTTACTCGACTACCTGGGAGTGGTTATGTTTCTCGCGCGTATCATGTATGTATGTATGTATATGTGTATGTATTTATATTTGTTTGAAAATGTCTGTATTTTCCCGTATCTTCCAAAGGGCTCAATCGATTTCATCATTTAAGGTATCATTATATAAGTTTTCTGATATAGGTGTTTGAAAAACACAAAACATTATGGCGAATTTTTGGAGCAAAATAATAATACGTTAATAAATAATTTAACGAAATCTATCGAGTGGGGTATCAAACAATGGGAACTTGATTAGAAATAACTTGATAGAAAGGTGATTACAAAAAATATAAATTATACGTTTAAATTTAATTCGAAATTGTATTAAACCTTTTAATATAGTATAATAAAAAGGTTTGTTTTAGTAACGGGACGCTAAAAAGTCTAAATTAAATAAATAATTATAAAAATAAAAAACTGTGTAAAACAAAATCTCAAAAAAAAAAACAAGGCCAGTAATTTGTATAGCAACAGCCGGGGCCCATTATTGGGAAGATTTGAGGCAGCCTTTGTTAATTGCTCAGCAGTACTAACAAAATGAGTTATCACAAGTACTAGTGGACAATTAATTTTGTAACACAGTACATTTCTCATTTGTTCATAAAGCCGCCAAAAGGATACTATATCTTGGAAAGTATATATGAACAAGAAGGTAGTGGGTATTATTTATGAAAAAGAAGAGAAAAGGTTCGTATAGACATCGAGTGGCCATCAATCTATGTCAGAAGCGACCACATTTATGGTATTTTTAGTCAGTCACGTAAATTATATCCTACTATACATACGTCCATTTATATCATCAGATAAATGAAAAAATGTAGAAGTGAATGTTTTACGCTTCCTTATGTATTTTTAGGATACATATAGAAAATTTTTGATCATATCTTGTTAAAGATTATTCCTTAAGATATTTTGAGAAGTAGCTGTTAACAGTAACGAACATGTCAACAACCCGAGTAGAAAGTAAGTAAGGTTCAACCAGATCATGTATCTGGGCCGGATCAGGATAGAATAAGGCTTGCCATATCCGGTAAGCCTTATCAGGACCAGATCTGGACCAGATGAGGATAGCCTGATGTTAAATATAATCAAGTCTGGTAAGGCATACTGCATCAGGACCAGGTCTGGACCAGATGAGGATAGCCTGATGTAAAGTTTAATCGAGTATCGTAAGGCATACTGCATCAGGACCAGATCTGGACCAGATGAGGAAAGCCTGATGAAAAATTTAATCAAGTATGGTAAGGCATACTGCATCAGGACCAGGTCTGGACCAGATGAGGATAGCCTGATGTAAAGTTTAATCGAGTATCGTAAGGCATACTGCATCAGGACCAGATCTGGACCAGATGAGGAAAGCCTGATGTAAAATTTAATCAAGTATGGTAAGGCATACTGCATCAGGACCAGGTCTGGACCGGATGAGGGTAGCCTGATGTAAAGTTTAATCGAGTATCGTAAGGCATACTGCATCAGGACCAGATCTGGACCAGATGAGGAAAGCCTGATGTAAAATTTAATCAAGTATGGTAAGGCATACTGCATCAGGACCAGGTCTGGACCAGATGTTGATAGCCTGATGTAAAATTTAATCAAGTATGGTAAGGCAAACTGCATCATCACCAGGTCTGGACCAGATGAGGATAGCCTGATGTAAAATTTAATCAAGTATGGTAAGGCATACTGCATCATGACCAGGTCTGGACCAGATGAGGATAGCCTGATCTAAAATTTTATCAAGTATGGTAAGGCATACTGCATCAGGACCAGGTCTGGACCAGATGAGGATAGCCTGATGTATAGTTTAATCGAGTATCGTAAGGCATACTGCATCAGGACCAGATGAGGAAAGCCTGATGTAAAATTTAATCAAGTATGGTAAGGCATACTGCATCAGGACCGAATCAGGACTAGATACAGTTATCATAATATAAAAGATTATCAAGTATATGACATGTTTCACATCATGCCATGTTGATACCATGAGTTAGGTTGTATTTGTATCAGATCAGATTAAAATTCATTTGTCTATAATGGAATAAATGATAATTTAATTCAATTCAAAATATTTTTCATATAAATTTTAATGAATCTAATCGTTCAATATAATTGGTCTGGTGAAATAATAATAATAGTAATAATAATAAATTTAATGTTTGATAAATAAACGTTTTTTTAAGTTACATCGATATCATAAACTTAGGATTACATATCATGTTCATAAATTTGAAAAATACACAAAAAAAATTTTATGCATATATTTAATTATAATGACATAACTTAATAACAAAGTATGCTATGATATTAAATGTCATAGTCAACATAATACAATATTTTTTATGCGAGTATTTCATGTATGAAGTAAAGGAATTACATACAATTTTTCTTTTTGATTTGTACTTAAGTCAATACAAATCATTTTTGTCTCAATGTTAGTTAATGAACAAGTGATAATATTGGAATCTCTTCTAGTCACTTTCCACATATTTAATGATTCTGATGAACATGGATAGTTGTAAATTGGTTTTCTCTTTTTTAGTGTTTGCCCAGTAATTGTAATATTATTATCACCTGAAGAAGTATAAATATTATCAATTTTTAATATAAGCAAAATTGAATCTTGTCCTTTTTGGATAGATTATATTTTGGAAAGGAAAGTCAAATATGTGGTCACTTCATGTGAATATATTATTTTTGTTTAGAACATTTATATATTCAAGCACAAACCTGTTTATTTGCAAGTATTCGTATGTTTACTTTAAATGTATATATTTTTTGGAATTACGTATATACTTGCAAAGCATGTTGCAAGTGTCAGGCATGAATGTATCTCAGGCATGAATATGATGATATGTAGGTGTGTAGATCAGGCATATGAATAAGATATATTAATATTATGTAGTTGTTTGAATGTAGAATGAGGTTAGGGGACATATTTACATTGAATAAAAATCATGAAATCCATGCGGTCTTTAATTAATTAAACCCGACTAATAATTAACAAATATAAGTCAACTTCTTAACACATGTGCATTAACTAGTTAACAACATAATTTTTATTAAAATTATAAGTGAAATTTGTAAGTTTGATAAAAAAACTGAGTAAATGAAACAATTAGGTTATTTATACATTTGTGTTGTGTTTAAAGCTTCGTTTTTAAGTTTAAGTACGTAAATCATACAAGGTTAGTATAAAATATTAAGTTATTAATTCACTATAATCTTTTGTGTGTTTGATTTTATCTTTTTAAATTTTTCAAGCATCATATCCCAAAAAGTATTAGACATACGGAACTGTGGGTCGGCTTAAATTGCTAAATGTGGTTTTACACTCTCCTAAAGGGTCGGAATTACATATAAAAAATGTAGCTTTACATCACGTTATGTGATTTTAGCTGTTTTTTTGGTAAGAATTTACTGGCGTAATAATCAAATCTTTCGTTTTAAATTCATCTTATAGTCGCATCAAAATATGTTTTTAGTCAGGAGTCCTCAATAACAGCTCCGATTTTGATGAATTTTTTTTCAAAATTATTCAGTATGTTCAGTATTATTTAAAATCAGAAATATTTAAGTTGGGGGAAATAATCTGGAGGAGGAATAGCCCATGTCGGAACTGATATATCGATGCCCAAGCCAAAATCGCTAATGAGAGAAGTTAGAAATTTTGAGGAGATATTGATTTTATAAATATAAGAAAGATCTATTAAAATAAGATAAAACAGATAACTAAAATAAATAATAAGCATTAAAATAAATTTTCTTTTCCAGAATAAACGTTTATACTATTGTCTTGATGGAAAAAATACCATTACTCGTAACATGGGTAATATTATTCGAGCATATATATCAAGAGACGTAGCACTGTCGTTTGTGGCGGTAAAAGCAACTCAAAACAAAAAAATTTTCAAAGATACAAATTTTTTCACTTGTATAAAAAGGATGTAAGTTATTTTATATTGCAGGATTACTCTCGTTGATAACTAATTAATTATTTCTTAATCATATGTTATTATTTTATACATAATTATAATTATTATTTTTTTATTACTTATTTAATTACGTACATAATTAATTAAAATTTTTTATTTTAGCTGCTGTAAGACAAAAATCCCAAAAAAATCAAGATATTATTCCTGACACCAAATTGCATCAAGCATTATCGTCAGTGCTAAATAATGCTACAGATTGGGATGGCCACAGAGTAGCCAGGATAAAAAAACAAGAAAATAAAAAAATAACTTTTTTTTGTTCACTTAAATTACATCATTTTTTTTTGCTGTGTAAACAATTTTTAATATATAATAAATAATATTTTTAATTACAATAATAATAATAGTGTAATAATTTTTACAAGAATAAAGATTCGTGTTTCTTAAAGGGACCGGACCGGGCATACCGGATTTGAATTAGCCAAGGTATGTAACGCAGATGATTGATTTGGACCCGATTAGGAATTCCGAATCTGGTCCCGATAAAGTTCTCCTGATTGGGTCCCGACAAGGATTTCCTGATCGGGTCCAGGTACATCATCTGCGTTACACACCTTATCTGGTCCAGATAAGGTTTTCCTGATCGGGCCCCGATAAGGTTTTCCTGATTTGGTCTTGATAAAGTTTGCCTGATCTGGTCCCGATAAGGTTTTCCTGATCGGGTCCCGACAAGGTTTTCCTGATCGGGTCCAGGTACATCATCTGCGTTACACACCTTATCTGGTCCAGATCGGGTATGCCCGGTCCGGCCCTGGTAAGGATCACGAAAAAATTTCTAGTCGGGAAGTAACTAAAGCATACAAGTCAAATTTTAGACGATTCTTTCAAGGAAAAAGTTTTTCTGCCTTCTATTACCCATTTTCAGTCTACGAAATCACATTAATCAAATCTTAACAAATGAAAACAAACAATTGACTGAATTAATTGTTCAGATACCATACATAGACAGAAAATGTTTTATACGTCATGTAAATAAAGAAAGATAGTCACTCTCCCACACAATGTAATAAGAGTACCATTCTTCTCACTTCCTGAGTGTGTAAGGTAATAAACAAACATAATCATATACACAAACATGTATAATTGATACAATACAATACATGTAAAAATTTGGGATATTCAGTCAAATATTTCTCAATAAAAACAGTATAATCTGCAATAAAAAAACCTAGCTTCTAATTTAATAGGATTTGATAGCACTTTAAATAATTGCATATATTTTTGGACGTTTCTGTATTCACCAAGTGTGTTTCTTGCTAAATATTCTAACATCATATATTCACATTTGATTTTATGGACTATTATTTTTTATTTTAACTAAACCAATGGACAATGTTTAAAAATGTTTATAGTTCCATTTTTTTTTTAAAAAAAGGCCTAGACTAATTATTTTTCCTAAATTTATTCTTTGTTTCCTAATAGGCAGGACATATCTTTGTAATTTAATTTTTATTTCTATTTAAAAAAAGGACTTATATAAATTTTATCATCCTCGAAAGAACTCAGTTAAAAAGAAAGGTTAATTTGAACAATAAAAAAAATAATACCAATTGAAATAAAAATAAAAATCTAAAGTGACAAAATGTTGATAAATCTCATTGTTGAAAAGAAAATATCCGATTAAAAGAACAATTAACTTTATAAACGAAAATGAATTGAAATACATAAAACTAATTTAAAACAAACTCGACTGTAATAGAAAGCAATAGTATAAGCAGCCAACACAAACTTACGAATGATATTAAAAGAAAAAAAAAAGGAAATAAATACTAAGAAAACCTACCTCGAAGATTCTAGTTAACAAAGTGTAGAAACAATTATATTGTAGCAACTGAAACACGTTGAAAAATGTTCCTACTCTTATTCGAAGATTTATACTTTTAGTTTTTAGCATTTTAATTTAAAGCACCTAATCTCATCGGAGGTGGAAATTTATTTTTGACCCTTTACAGTACCTAATATGAATGTACTGCCCTTTTAGGTAATTTAATAATAATTAACCAAATTATTTTACTCTTTTTGTATGTTTCGATTGCTTGCGTTATTATATATCAAATCGAATTTTGAAATATCAGGTTCTTCCGTCAATAATTAATTCTTGGCAACGATTTTTATTATTTTAATTTTTTTAATTTACTTAATTTCTTATTTTACATCAATTATTTTACATCAACTTGTGATCCCATTAGTAAATTTCGAGAACCTGTCACAGAAATCAGTGTATGATCAAGAATATTTCCAAATCATGTTTCAGACTCTTCATACTGATGTAACATAGGAAACTTCTAATGGTAGTCAATAAACTATTACCCATACGTTCAGTATTTCAACTCGTTTATTATTAGTTGTTCCTAATAATTGACTTTCTATTAAATCTTAATTTTGAATCAACTGTTTTTCAATAAACAGCTTTAAACTCAATAGAATCTTATTAATTAAAAGTTACGTTCTTAGTTACGAGAATTATCTAACCTTGGCAAAAATCGGTACAATCTCATTACTTTACTACACTACAAAATAGGTTATGAAATTGAATAAAAATAACTTTCTTCTTAATGTGTTTGCCATCAATTCAAACCTAAAATATAGAAAGCATTCAAAATTGAAGTGTTTCATCTTGGGAAAAGAGACTTACTAAAAAAATTATCTCAAAAATTTATTTGTTGAAGTTTTTTTGTAGTTTGTACAATTACGTAAGTTAGTTTGTCCGACCATAGGAAAATTATAGATATAAACAAAAACTTTTATTATTTCACATAATATATTTTATGGATAATATATATGAAACTCATGTATTCACATTTCACAAAAATTCTTTATATGTCACAATTATGAATTCATTAAAAACAAACCATGATTATGGTTCTTAAAACCAGACCAGTAACTTTCTGTGGAATCTATTAATCCAAAATTAACTATACCAGAAATTTCAAATTTCCCTGCAATACAAATATATTCTCAGTTACAATTTAGAAAACAACCATAAGAAACCATGATCAGAAGTTCAACTTTACTACTTCTACTAAATACTGTAATCATGTGATCATAAAAACATGAGTATTTCCCCCCTGGTCATAAATAGGGCGTAGCCAGAAAAAGATAGGTTAAGTTAAAGTGGCTGCACACTTTAACCATGGAGTCCGTTGTGATACCGGAAAGGGTTGGCCCATCTCCGGGCACTACTCAATGAACCACTTTGATTTGTTTTAGAATAGCACGAGTGCTTTGATGTCAATGGACTTTAGCTCAGAGAGGTCGTCAATCATCTCCTCAGGGCAAGAACTGTACAGTGACAGAGAAGATGAGACATCATCTCTTCCTCCTCCACACTGTGACAACTCCTGCAATAGCCACAACACTTTTTTAAGATATCATCTTTAAGGAACTCCCGGATGCCTATTGATGCTTGTGCTCGACAGCATTGTGCCATTTCTAGCCATTTTCTGGAATATCTTTGTGTCCCGGTACCCATACCAGGTTTACATTCTTTTATCCCATCAACTCGTTTAAGGACAAACGGCAGGCCTGTGCCACCTTTGGAATTATATAAACTGAGCTGAAGGATTTAAAAGCTGCTTGGCTGTTGGTGATGATAATAATGTCGCAGCACCTGAGGGTGTTCAGTCTTATACATTCACACATTTCCAAAGTGACACGATTTCAATAGGAATACAATGGCTTCCTATCAAGTTGTGAGTAAAAAAACGGACCGTCCGTTCGCTAGGATCATTCTGACTATAATAGCACCACTGTCTATGTAAAATGCACATAATTTTTTAAAAAAACCCAAACAAAACAAAAAGTAGGAAATAAGTAAAATTATACAAAAAAATATTTAACAAAAAAGCAAACACTGAATATAATAATATTAAAAAAGCTTTTGAATTTAATAATTTATTTATACCTACACTGTATCAACCGTAATTAATTCTTCAAATAAATAAATATTTACAAGAAAAGTATGAATAAAAATGAAAACATAAAATTTAGGTAACATCATTATGTGGGTAGCAGGTACTTCCAATAAAATATAAGAGCATCAAGCTGCTAATATGGGAGGTAAATTTTATAAATTTAGTTAAAATATACTTTTTTAAAGCGAGATTTTATTGTAATAAAAAGTAGAAATTGTAAAAGCTCGCAGCGCTCAATTTCAAACGCCTAGAATGATTCGGAGCAGCTCAAGATTTTACAAAAAAATCATGTATAAAAGTGATTTGAAGAGTTTTTTTTTTAAATTTAAAATTTAAAAGCATTTGTACTTCAAATATGGTGGAAGCGATAGGAAAACCAGGTCATGCTTACAATAAAAATCGTTGATTACTTACTAACACCGGAATAGATAAAAAAAAACGTATTTAACATAAAAAACCTAGCCAATATAGGGTCAATGAATCGCGCGGGGGCACATAGTGGTAAAGAAAACCTTTCTCGTAAATAAATTTATATTTTTTTTAACTGAAAATCTTTCAAGTTATATTATTTGTAGTTTAGTTTAATTTTACTAAAAATCGCCTTATTCACAAATTCTCTTTTCAATTAAAATTATTTTTTTTGTCACAAATTCTACATTATTATCTCAAAATATGTGTTTGCTTAGTTATGAGCAAAATACAATTGTGTTACAACACAAAGAAAGCTCCTGTTATATCCGAAGTAAACAAATACAAAAATATGAAAAAAAACACAGGAAAAACAAACACAGTAATTAAATTCATATTTCTTTTGTTACAGAAACACGTGAAGGCGATAAACACTCACGAAATACTACAACATTGGCAAGTACGCCCGGGAGGCGTCAACAAGAATGTATAAGAGCTACCACCAGCGAAAGCAACTACTCGTCCATGAAACATACAACAAATAATACTAAAAAAACAACAATAACATACAAAAACTACATACAATAAACACACACATCTAGAAGAAAAACACAAGAGAACTACCAATATAATAAAAATAAATAAAATATAGTGTAAAATGAAATTAGTATTACAAAGGTGGTGGTATTGTGATAAAATAACTATAAAACAAAAGTTATCTAAAAAGTCCTGTAACCGTAATTATTCAGAAGGTGCAATTAGTTAAAATTTAGTGCATCATAAATTAATGAGTACCATGGAGAAACAAAAGTGGATAATAAGTGCAGTTACAGCACTGTATTGTTTACTTAACTTTACACAGTTAATAATGGCATGCCCATCATCGTGTATTTGTAAATGGAAAGGTGGTAAACAAACAGTTGAATGCATCAATAAAGATTTAATTACAATTCCAGATGGAATGGATCAAGGTACCCAAGTACTTGATTTTTCTGGAAACAATCTTCAAACATTGCAAAAACATCGATTTCAACGCATGGACCTAATAAACTTACAAAGAATATATCTTGCGCGTTGTAAAATTGTAAAAATTGATGATCAAGCTTTCACAGGGTTAACGAATCTGGTTGAGCTTGATTTATCAGAGAATATGATTAGTGCAGTTCCAACAGCAACATTCGCAGATTACGCTTCACTAATGCGACTTTCTCTTAACGACAATCCCATTAAAATAGTTCGTAGTTATGCATTCCATGATTTATCATATTTAAGCACATTAGAATTAAGTAATTGCGAGATCGAAATTGTTGAAGATGAAGCATTTACGGGTCTAAATAATTTAGAATGGTTAAAATTGAATGGTAATCGATTAACACATATTCGAGGAACCGAGATATTACCTGTATCATTGCACGGCATTGATTTACATCATAATAGATGGATTTGCGATTGTCGATTGCTTGATTTGCATAATTGGTTACTAAATTTTAAAATTCCACATGCAGTTGAACCAACGTGTACACGCCCTCCGAGACTGGCCGGTCGCGTTATTAAATCTGTGAATCTTGAAGATTTAGCTTGTCTTCCTGACATATCTCCGACAACACTTTATTTAGAAATCGGTGAAGGAAAAAATGTTTCATTATTATGCAAAGTATCTGCAATACCGGAAGCTCATGTATCATGGTGGTTTCAAGGGCAGCTTTTACAAAATGATACAACTATTGCACCAGGATACCATTTACTATATTATATTGAAGAAGGTACTATAGAAAAGCGTAGCGAACTTTTTATATATAACACAAATACAGAAGATAATGGAACATTTATATGTGCGGCTGAAAATTCAGCAGGTAAATCATTATCTAACTACACGATTCGTGTTATTGTAAAGGAAGAACCCGTGGTTGTTGTAGTACCTTTTCCCATAGAGTATTTTGTTGCCATAGCCTCAGGTGCTTCTGCATTGGCGTTGTTAATTGTTATTGGTATCATAATGGCAATACTAAAATGCAGACGTAATCGTCAAGCAAAGAAAAAGAAGGACTGTGGTAAGGAAGTTGCATTACAAGGCCAACAAAATATGAATAAATGTGCCGTTTTGTGTGAAAATGCAGAACCAATGACTGAGCCTATTAAATTAAATGGTGGTGTCAGTGATCGGCAACCAGATAATAACACATTACTATATGCTTCTCTAGCCAGTGGGACGCTTATGATTGGTGATGTATCTACGGTTAGTGTGGTAAAACAATACAGAAGTCCACCATCGGTTAAAAATTTTTCCAATGAACAAAATCCAGATTTAATTAATGATACAGAAAGTGTTGGTAAAGGTAGACGCCGTGAAGGAGAAGCAGAAGAAACAGATATAGGTGATAATAGTGGTCATAATAGTTACCAAGAAGCGATGGATAATATAATCGACGAATTTGAAGCAAAGAATGCAAACAAGCCACCCTCAAGGCGAGTGCAGTGGCAAGATACCACGGTAATGTACACTGGCGGAATAGCAACACTTCCGCGTGGTGGCAGTCATGAGTTATATCAGCATTCAGCAGATGTACACTTAAATCCGGGCTGTTTTATGGACAACGAAGGTTATCCAATTGATTATGGATTGCCTAAACGAACAGTACTGCCGATACAACCAACTGCAAATCCGGCTGCAAATAATTGTTTTTATAGAACCTTACCCCACAATAGGAGTAAATTAAATACTGCAGCTTCTCCAAATGTACGTTATTCCAGAGAAGCAGAATTTTTATCAAGATCTGCACAACCAGCTCCATATGAACATTATAATCCTTCAACAGATGTCAGGTATACAGCTGAAGGATATCCTTGCTCAAAACCAATCCAAAATGTATACTCTACAAACCCTGGCGCGACACAATACTCAGAAAACGGTACGTTCATTCCATCACCACCAGAAGGATATAAATCAAATGACTTACCAACATGTCACAGTCCACCTAAAGAAAATCAACGGCCTCCACAATGGCCTCCGTGTATACCCCCAAGTGGTTTTGAACCACAAATGCAATCTGTAAGACCAGTGCCTCCAACAAGACGATGTAGTGTTGGAGCTCAAACAGAATCTGCAGAGCCTAAGAATGAAACATTGAGAACACATAAACCTGGAATCGGCATTGTAAATACACATCATGTTCATGAGGTACTAACCGAGAGTCCCGATGAAGGATATGTAGGTGATAGTAACGATGTAACAGAAATTTGACGAAGGTCTTCGTTAGTTACGAAATCTGTTGGGCCAGATGGTGATCAAAACAGTTCAACAGTGTCGTCTCCACAACATATTACAGTTCATAGTGGTGGTGAGAGCCACCCATTAAACTGAAATAAATTAATATTAAAATGACTGACCAGGGTATAGTTCTGTATGTTTGAACAATTTTTTGAAAGCAATATTAAAACTTTTATACAAATAAATACGAAAATTTACAACAAATAATTATTTATAACAAGAATAATATCAAGAAAATTATTATAGTAGTTACAACCTTGAAGAAAGTATTAAAAAGTATAAACCGCAGACATCAAAAAAATTAATTAATTTTTAATTAAATATCAGTGAATAACTATTTTTAATGTACTAAAATGTAAAAATTATTGACTTAGTAACAAAAAACAGCACGATTTCATTGTAAAAGTATGGATGTAAAAACAAAAAATTAAATAGGTAATATTAGTCTTATTAATTTAATGAAACATTTACTAAAATTGAGAAAAATAAATTGAAAAATCATTTTCAAAGGAAAAAAACACAATTTATTTATACACAAAATTACAACAAAAAAAAACCAAAATATTTTAAATTTAAGTAATTTATTATTATGGTAATAATATGTACAATGTACAATTATTATTCGATAATGAGTAAGTGTTAGATCAATATATTTATTAAATTTATAAATTACTATGGAAATTCGATTTTAATTATAAAAAGTTCAGTACTATCTCATAATAAATATTTTTGGCAATTTTCCAATCAAGTTATTTCAATTCGAATACAAATTATTTTGTTGTAAAACTTTCATTATACATTATACATAAGTTGATTTAAAAGTGGTTAGTTAATACATTCTTTACTAATTAAATTTTTATAAGGTTTTAAAATCAACTCATCAAAATTTATTTCCAAATAATAGTTGATTTGGAAAAATTAGAAATAAAAATTGAAAACATTAGGAACTTGAATTTTGTAAAATAATAATTTTCTTAAGTTTTTGTGTTTCAGATTGTATTGTTTTTGTTTTACTTTAATTGTTTATAAAAAGTATTTCAACCAAGAACAAAATACCAGGACACTGTCCACCAAATTATAATATAATATGTATCTATACAGCGTGGCTCATAAATATTAGGAAAGAAATTTAGAAAAGTATGAAAAAGTTTAAATTGATTAAGTATTTACTCTTTCGATAAAAAAGTAAAATAATATATTTTTTTAAATGTGCTGTTTCGACTTAGGGTTTTTTTTACAGAAAAAAGTTCGCATTAACATACTGTCAAAGTCGTTTTCATACAAACGACGATATAGTTTTGAAATAGTTTTTTTCATCCAATATCTCAAAAAGATTTTGGCTTATTTATTTTATCTTTTTCACTATTTTTTATCAACTTTATCCTATACCTCGAAAATGAAAACCCTTTGACCATAGGTTAATTACCTGAACTGTTTCCTTCTTTTTGAACAAGGAATGACGCCTTAAATACTTTTTGTTGCAATACAAATTGTACAACTCAGTATATGGTAAACAAGTATACATTATTTTTACTTTCAAAAATCAAAATTTTCAAACAAAGTAAACGTATATTAATCGCCGCTGTTTTTCTTAAAGACTTCATATAACAATTTTTGTGAAATTATAATACCTACTACAACTACTATTGGGAAAACACTCTTGTTTACCAAGAGTGTAATAAATTTCAGTTAGAGGCGATGCAATTAGAGTGAAAATATAATAACTACTTACATTTTGTCATTTTCATGTTATTTTTGTGTTGATCAAACACCTTCAATTATATTCTCCTGGAGCATTTTGGTTAAAAAGAAATAAAGTTTATTAATTAAGCTCATAAACTATATATTTTTTACCTTTCAAATTTTACTAAAACTAAAAACAATTCAAGGGTCGAGTCATATCGACTAGGATGGATAAAAAAATTCGTGGTTTTTTGTTTTTATTAAATTGAGATTTTATCAACTGCACTTATTTTGAGTGCATCGAAATTTAGTGATACAGAGTTAGTTAACTATACATTTTTGAAGGAAGGTTTTTAAAATTGTCTTTTACACACAAACTATTATTTAAAAATAAACTATTATTTGAAATATTGAATCTATAATTAATTTTTTTGTCAATATCTTTTAATATTTTTGATGTCATTTTATGAAAAATCGTCAACATATTTAAACTAACCTTCTTAAACCGATAGTCATAACTAACCTGCATATTATCACGATTAATATTATCGTCTATTGGAAATACTGTCAGATGAGTAATACTGAACTACTTGTTTAAGTAATAATTCTATAAATGAATTTATCTAGTGAATTTTTGTTTTTGTTATAGAAAGATATTTTTTCGTTTTGTTAACTAGATTTTAAAAATATTTTGTTTGTTTGAATAAAACACGTTTATATTTATAATTTATTGTACAGTTTTAAATAGCGTTGATATATATTTGGTAATATAATTAAAATATAAAATTTCTAAAAAAATTAATTATACTGGTTTATAATTATTTCCAAAAAACCCATCATCAATTTTCTTTCGTTTGAATCCTTGATAGATTATTAAAAAATGCATAGCGCAGGAGACCAGGGGCTACAGGACGCCAGAGGCTATATATAGATGAGAATTCTTGAAAAATTAAAAAAATCGAACATTGTGCATATTGAATATCTCAAGAAATTTTATTATAAATTAAATATAATATTACTCTCTTTACTGAAATTATCTTAGCCAAAATATATAGACTGTACCTTTTCTATCACTTTTACTTCTTCTGAGCAAAGTTTTGAAATTTGATTAGTTAATTAATATTGAAAAACTGCCGCTATTGAAATTTGAACTGAATAATCTTGCCTTTAAATTTATGTTATGTTATTTCTGTAGCCATAAACTGTATGACTAAAAAAATTTTGAAGTAGTATCAAAAATGAATATCAAATTGATAAAAATTAAAATTGGTAGAAAATATCGATGTTATTTGAGAAAAAAATAATAAAACCTTCTATTTTGTGTGTATTATATATAGAAATCGCAAAATTATATTTCTGTCTAATGAAGTCCCATAAACAAAACGATATAGTATAAAAAGCTTAATTTTATTTTTTATAAAACAATTTCCATTTTTGTTCTTGACATCATAACGTACAAATTTGCACATTTTAGAAGTGAATTCTCTAACTCGCATCGTTATTCCCTGTGTATTCCACAGACTGAGCCAATGATTGAAGCTATAATTTAAAATCCCATAATAACTTTCAAATTGATCGTATTTATTTTCTTATTCGTATGCACGTGTGATATCTATTTTATTTATTTTATTTTCAATATGAAATGAAACGAAACTTATAAACAGAAGAAAAATATAAGAAACAACACATGAGATATTCATTTCCTGCCGATGTACCCTGTGTTTTATCTTTCTTTCGAAAATACACAGCAACTGTCAGTGGTAAATAACAGGAAACCGCCTAGCCGTCATCATGCTTCGGTATATAAGCGTTCAAAAGTTATTCGATTTATTGATTCTTCCCTCCATTTTCTTATTATAACTATGTATGTATGAGTTGTGTGAAATATCTCACATTGTAAAATTTTCTTTGTTTTCATTCATGTAATACCTACCGAATGTGCTATAAAATTTAGTATATTAAGACACCCCAAAATGAAATATAAATAAGATCCTTAATAATAAGTTGAAAATATCAAATGCAGTAGTTGCATTTATAAATTAATCGATTTTCTTACAAACAGATTTTTAGCTCGAGTTCCCTAATGAATGACGGTGTTAATTTCAAGGGTCACTATTTTATTTGTTACTATGGTAAGTACCTGGATGGCCGATCTTTCTCGTTAAACGATGTTTTCTAAAAATGAAACTTTGTTAAATCGATTTATCACCCCTGAATGCTCCAGCATACTAAATTTCATGAAAATGGTTGATGCCGTTTCTAAAAATTGAAGTTATTGAAACCTAGCTGGATCGATTTACCGTCCCCGAAAACCCCTGTATACTTAATTTATTGTAAATCATTGGATCCGTTTCCGAAATCAAGATCAAACCCACCTTCCTCCGCGAACCCCCCCCCCAATAATTGGAGCCATTTCCGAGATTATACTTTCTAAGATAAAACAATGTTTTTTGAAAATATAACAAAGCTAGATCGATTTTTCGCCCCATAAACACCCGGATACCAAATATCATAAAATCGTTGAAATCGTTCCCGAGATTCCAAATATATGTATACAATTACTTGTGTAAATGTGTAAGATAAAACCAGCTACTTGGTTGTCTTATCTAAGAATACTCATTCATGGTCGAAATTTTGAAATAACATCAACGAATAAGCTATGGACCAAAAATTTGTTAAATCAACAAAAGAGATTTTAATACATGTAACGGTCGTTTACATCTCTACGAGAAGAGCCATCTTGAACAAAGGATTATTTCTAAGTATACAGATCTATTATCAAGTCAAATCCAATGTATGGCATTGTATACCATCAGTTTACACATTTCCTCTGTTACGACAGAGAAAATAGAACGGAAATTATGGTATTTGAAAATCAATAATGTAAATATTTACTCTAGTCGGCAACAACATTCTAAATATATTTTATAGTTAATTTTAAATATTTCATAGTATTTTCAAAATAGCAATTTATTTTCCGTTATTAAATTTACGATACACACATAATAACGTAAAATATCTCATTTTTGTTCCTGAAAATAGAGAGAGAAAAGAGAGATAGATGCAACATAGTTCGATCAAAATAACATGGTATACCTAAAATATCGGTGACGCCAACTTGAGTATATTTTAAGAATTAGTCTTTACAATGAGAGGAATTTCTTATCAAAAAAAAAAAACCGACGAAATAATTTACGATTCTTTACCTAATAAATTTTATAATGCACAATTTTAAGTCTTCTCATTCCTCGTTAAATGTTGCAGAAAAATTAAGTCTTAACTTTGCCTCGTGTGTCAAATTAGTTTTTTTTTTGCCTGGTGCTAAAACGACAGATACATTTATACGTAGAAATAAAAAGCAGGATGTTTGCGATCGTCCAAATGAGTGAAAAATTTTGAAAAGGCGTTGCATTCCATTGTATAACCCCTCCCGCTGTTACAAATATCATGTCCTTTGTTTATACGTATTATGTCAAAGATGTTCTTTAAACACTTGCCGGCGTTAAACATTGGAGTACGGAAGCCGAAAGTTTTAATTTCCATAAATGTGGCATTGTGAAGTCGTGTGACGTTTAAAACTCGATTTTTTCTTTATAATCAAATTTATGAATCTTCAAAATAACAGAGAAAAATTATCATAGAAATTTTACTTTTAAAGGCTTACGGTCATATATTGAATAATTCAGAATTTGCTTTAGTTGTAAGACCAATAGCAAATAAAATAGATTTTCTCATACCATAAAATTCGGCTGACATGGACTTGAGGTGTCTAGATTCATTAAAATTGAGATTGTGTTATACCAAGGTGAAAGCGATGGATATTGATCTATTGTATGACACACTCTGTTTATATAGTAGTCCTTAATTTTTGAGGGGGTACTTGCCTTATTGTAATAAGACACTAAAGGCATGATCCTAGATGTTCGTGTGAAATTGACATTTTCATTGACCAATCTAATCTGATTAACATTTTCTAAATAATGAATTACAATCCTGAAGACTGTGATTAAAAGTTCGTAATTTCTCTCTTATTCTCACTAGGGAGTAGAGTTTAATAGTTTATTAAACTATTAAAGTCTGTTATAGTCTATTAAACTATTAACAGACTATATTTTGAGCGGAAAGCTAAATACCCGCATGAAGTTTGGTAGTTGGAGGCACCAATTAATTTGCTTTCGGTTTATAATTTTCAATTGGGTCCCGTCTACAACTAAACTTAATCTGGGTATTTAACTTAGACTTTCAACTCATAATATAGACTGTTAAACCGAAGTGTAGAGTTTACTTGGTTTATATTTAATTTTAATTTTGTTTTTTATTCTCAATCTTGTTTCGAAGTAAGAAGTTGTAAGTAATTATTTAATTTCAGTCAGTTTTTTCATCAATTTTTCAATGATTTAGTATATTTCATCTGCCTTTTAATCTAGGTATACGGAAATTTATAAGTCTGCAATTGTGGTTTTTCCGTACCTCTCTTGCTATGGTATGAGATAAAATACTTACCACCTAACTTCACTTACAGAAAGTTTTTATCCGACTATATAATGCATCAATGTTTGAGTAACGTTAGACGTGATTTACATTAGAATATGGCTAATAATACAGTTCATTTAATTGAGTATAAGTTTCGGTTACCACCGTTGAAATTATTATCATAGAAGGATTTGTGGTACTATAAATAATGGTGCTAGTTAAATTGGTGTTTTGAAAACATGAATTTAATTTCAAACTACAATGTACATTTACTTGATGCATATCGTAGATAATAATATTTGTACGCAAAACAATATACATGGAGAATTATAAAGAATAGTATATGGGATTTTGAGACTACCATACTAATATTAGAAATATCGAAACTTCTAGATAAAATCCGTACTCTAACCAAAAAAGGTCGAATTTTTTGTGTGTGTATTGTCGTAAAATGAAAAGGAAAAATAAATAAACAACATCTTTACCTTCTTAAAATGTTTTTTCGAATTTTTTACTTATACAAGGGGTCTCATTTTTATCTATCACGCTGAACATTTCTCGAGATACCACTTGGAATGAAAGAGATTGAATAAAAAGTGTTAGGGGCAGAGATTCGAGCTTACACTAAATTAGCAAGTTGTTTCTTAAAACGAAGAATTTCAGATTTAAATATATTTTTCAAAAGTGAGAAGATTTCGGTTACGATAATAATAATCGGGAGGTTAGAGACATCGTTGAGATTAGGGACATTTAGAAACAATTTCAAGGATTTTTGTTTGATCTATAACCGCCAATATTGCATCCGGATTATTTTCAATGCAAAATTGACCTGCAAGTTTCTTCTGTTCCAAGTACAAAAGCGTTACATGGTGAGAAATGTATGGCGTTTACTACTATGCTGGTATCATGTAAAGACAGATACTTATATCTATGTTATCGTTAGTAATATTACAGTATTTAATAGGGCCACCCACCAGAAGTATTGTGGGTATCGCCAAACAGTATGGATCTAACGCCCATACTGCATTGACTTGTCTGCCAAAACTATTGCTAATGTTGCTATTCTTTCAATAATCAAATCAGTATGGCGTTCACACCGATACTGATACAGTGAATGAATAGTTATCGTACCTCAACATTACGGTATTACAAAAGTACGAATAATATTCACCTACGTAGAGTATCCACATCACTCTTTAGTTTCAAATATTGACCAGTTTGCTTTGTGTAACAATTCAAGTGACATAATCGTTAAGAGTAATTGAAAACTATTGTTCTAACAGTAACTATTGTTTAAATTCTGTATGTTTTGTGTGTATCACAAAACGATCAATGAAGGTATGTTTATAGCACATACATGCGACACAGGTTGTGAAACCCATCATTTTTATACCCTGCGTATCGATAGTAAATATCATGAGAGGTATAATAAATTTAGTCTTACACTAGAAAATATTGATGATATAAAAAAAATTCAGTAATGGTATTCAAGAGATCACTTCATAAGTCCAGTTCGACCTGTCCGTGTATAAAACAACTCAAAAAAAGAGAGAGAGCGAGCGACAAGAAGAGGTAAATTTGAAACAAAGAACAAAAAAGGTTGGAGAATTAAATCGAAGGTCCATAGGAAGTCAAATTTTTACAGCGAAAGAAAGAGAAGAAAAGTAAGGTAGAAATTTCCATTCCAAATCATAAAAAGCGATGTGATGCTGCTTTTTTGATATGTTACGTGCAAATATTTTGAAACTACGTTTGGCAAACAACAAAAAGTTGTGCTACCTTCGTAATAGGTGAAAAAATAGTAAAATACTTTTTTCAAGCATCAAATCTCAAAAACTATTAGACATACGGAGCTGTGGGTTGGCTTCAATTGTTTCAAATTTAATATACAAAATCTCACAGTTATTGTAAGTAAACTGCAAAAAAATGAAAAAATTTGGAATATTTTGCAGATTTTCACGGCTTCAAAGCCTGTTTAAAATATATTTATGCGGATACACGCATATTTTCTTGCATCTTGTGAAAATAACTATATTACCTATTATTGCATACAGCATGGTCCTTAAGTTGTACCTACTTGAACTCCTTTTTAAAAAATTTGAATATGAAAGTTGTATTTAGTCTTCGCAATACTTATTATTATTATTAATAATACGACTCATTTTACAACACCTAAATAATGTAATTTCATTATTTGAGCTAGTAAAAAAATGATGTAGTCCTCGCAAAAAAAATTGAGATCCCTGATGCACCCAATTTTTATGCAAACGGATCCAGATTTTTTTGTGAGGCTTTTATCATTATTATAAACCATATTACTTGCTCATCTTCAAATTTTCAAAAACAGAGTTAAATTCGATACAACTTAAAGATCATGCTGTATGCAATAAAACCCTAACACACAATATCATCACCTCCTTATTTGAGTTTAATGTTGATGTACCATAAAATAATCGCAAGTTTGTTTCAATTTTATTACTATAAATGCTAATTCATGTTGTTTATATTCATTTACAGTTTATGTTATAAAATGACAAATAAAAGCCTGTAATAAATTATTTTTGTTTTTTTACTGATAATATTTGATGATGAAGCTTTATGAACAGCTTTGCATGTATTATATATGATTTAACAAAATATCTACTCTTATTTTTTGTATAATTAAAAATTTAAGTGTCTGTTTAGTAGTTTTGGTTGTAATTTATTATTATTACAAACATTAAAATAATGATTACTCTTTCGAATTAAACTTAGGGACTTATGAGACAAAACAACCTACTTTAGAAATGTTAAATCTTCATTGAAGCTTATTTAACAATCGAAAATCTTTTTTTAAAGTGATAGTTCATTTTTTTTCTCCAATTTCGATAAAACTCAGTATATAAGGAAATTTTGACCCAAAAAGTAAAAAAATCGGGTGCGTTTGATGACTGATCGAATAGTTTTTGAGATACGGACCAAAATTGATCCAAATATTGCGATATCTCAGAAACTCTGCATCCAATCATAAATTAACCTGATTTTTATACTTTTTGGATCAAAATTACCCCATTCCAATAAAGCAATGAAAATAAAACAAGAAGTACATCTTGTCTTCATTGCGATACTGTAAAAAGTCAATTTTTATAAAAAATAGTTATTTAAATAAAACTTGAAATATTTATTACAGTGCACTGTAGCCGGTTGTTACTCAAAGTCGAATAGTTGAAGTAGATTGAAATATAAAATCTTACCGAAAACTATCATCTTACTTGATGAAAATTATTTTTAAAAACAGCAGTTTTCATAAAATATACACACACATATACGAAAACACCGTTTTCTAGTAAACAGCAGACATAAATTGTTCATTTCATTTTTACTTATACTAAAATATATAGTGTACCTGTAGGTACTATAAAGAGATTGTATGAAATGAAATTGTGTACCAAGAATATCCGTGAAAAGTTTCCAGTTTGTTAGATAAAGTAAACTACGATTCATAGCTCAATACGATAGGTATGTATAAGATATAACCATCTCGAGCTATATATTTTTTACTTGTTTGCTCCGTCTACTCACGTTTCATATTCTTAGTATATGCTCTTATGCACAATGTCATTCATAAAAAACGATACAATCGCTGAATATTTTTCAAAATAACCCAGTCTTTTATAACGCCTGTAAGTCATTACGTTCATATGATACAAAAAATTTGAAGGTTTATTTATCAATTAATCATCCGTTTATACGTCTTTTGTGATATGTTCATATTGATTTTTTGAACGATTTATTAGAAATTAACTATCAAATCAGTGCTTTTACTAAAAAAATGGAACGTTTCTCATAAACCCTACAGAGAATCCAGAGAATCGATATGCCTATATAGTCTGTGCACTTTTTGTGCCACTAAATCAAGAAGAAACGCTGCCTGAGAGTCTACTATAATTATTAATCACTTTTCGTTCTTTATCGTAGCTTTTTTTTAACCAACTTTTTTTGAGAGGAGCTTGAAACTCATAGAATTTATGATTACTCCAATAACTTTTTACAATTAGCTTTTTACCTAGTGTTGCCATCTAGCGGGTCTTTTTTTAATCTTCTGAGTAAAAAGGCTAATTAAAGCAGTATATTACTTTTTAAATAATACTAATAAAAAATTTTAACTAACTACATAAGACAAATTATAAACATTATCATATTATCATTAAAACCGGACATACAATAATTAATAATTCCAGGCCTTTTTATTCTGAAGATAAAAAAAACATCTGCTAGATGGCAACAATAGGAGGGTACAAATATATACTGCCATCTAGATGATCTTTTTTTAATCTTCAGAGGAAAAAGGGCTAATTGAAAACAATTATTTTGACGGTTAAACTTATTTTGAAAATTCTTTCAAAATTCCCTTTTTATCGACATGTTATGTGCGCGCACTCTTGAATTCACTCCTCGATTCAACAACTTTGAAACGTCATCAATGTTTTCAATTAAAATTCTATATTAAATCAATAATTTACGCTACGATAATTTCGATAATTTGTTTTGGGATTTTGATTTAATTTGTCTTGGAATAGTTTTTTTTTTTTGGAATCGGTCTTTTTTTTGTGACATTTTATTTTAGTGAATCTGAAGTACACTAACTAGTTGGTCAGTAATTGGTTATTTGTCCATTTATCGCGTATATTCTTAATGTAAATTTAAGACTTAGATGGTTGTTTCAAGGATGCCATTGTCAGAACTGACCCAAATTGAAACGTTGCCGCATGGGAATTTTTAAAGTCATTCAAAAAACTGATTTGTTAAAATAGGCCAAAATATGATGGAAAAAAAACAAAAAACAAATGGGTAGGTATTCAAACCAAAAATATTAAAAACCAAAGTCGTTAGCTGGTCATCACTTTTTTATGAATGAAACTGTATATAAATGTAAGAATGTGTGTGTGCGTGTATGTGTGTGGGTGTGTGTGTGTGTGTGTTTTATTATTTTGCTAAATTCTTGTCACATCTTCAATTGTCACAACTTTTACTACATTTGACATTTCATTTGGAAATTATATACCGTAAAATGATATCGTACGTATTGTATATGTTCAATATAATATATATAGTATATAGGCAGCACTGTATGCTGTAGAGTGTAGATTCATACAATATACGACAACGACAAGGTTATTCATAAAGGATATTGATATTTTGAGAGTGTGTAATTTTAGTGGATAAAATGTTTTGAATTTCAATAAATCTCCTTAAACTCTTCTATTATACGCTTTCATTACTTCTAGTAACTAACACGAATTTCGATTTGCAAAAAAAGTGAAAAGCCATGCATATAGTGTGTAAAATTTTCTTTTTTTAAGGTAATAATATATAGAAGGCCAAGGCCAAAAACAATTCAGATATGCGATCGAAACGGTTAAGTTTTACGTGGTACTAAAATGAATTTACTAAAGCTGAAAATTGTTATACAGATTGTATATTGCATATAAAAAAAACAGTTATTATTGTCAGTCAGTTAGGTGTTAGAACAGAGCTGGTCAGTCAGCCCTTACTTATGAACAATAAGTACATCAGATTCATTTATGATTTCTGTGGTATTTAAATGAATTTATTAAAGCTGAATATTGTTATACAGCTTGTGTATTGCATATAGATAACAGTTATGACAGTCAGTCAGTTAAATGTTAGAACAGGGCTGGTCATTCAGCCCTTATTTATGAACAATAAATATATGAGATTCATTTATGATTGCCGTGGTATTTAAATAAATGTATTAAAGCTGAAAATTGTTATACAGTAATATGTAGGTATTTAAATGAATTTATTAAAGCTGTATAACAATTTCCAGCTCTAATAAATTCATTTAAATACCAAAGAAATCATATGTGAATCTGATTTATTTAATGTCCACAAATAAGGGCTGCCCAGCCCTGTTCTAACGTTAAACCGACCGACTGTCATAACTTTTATTTATATGTTATATACCAGCTGTATAACAATTTTCAGCTTTATTAAATCCATTTAAATACCACGGTAATCGTAAATGAATCTTATTTATTTATTGTTCATAAATAAGAGCTGACCTGCTCATGGTATTTATTATTTTTTTTATTTTGTATTTTTATCTGCTAGAAAATATCTCGCCCATTTTCTAAGACATTCTGTAAATGAGCTAAAGGTATTTTCTTTATTATTCAGGCATATATATGAAGAAATGTATAATACTTCGAGAAAGGATCCTTAAACTACCAATTTTTGTTGTTGTTGTTGTTTGTTGTTGAATATACCTAAGTAAGTACAGACTATAAAAACCACAGTATCTCTCATTATTTCTTATTAAAGAAGATAAATGTATTCTAGGCAATTGTTTTTCAATAAAGGTGTTTTATTATAGACAAATCAATGCTTCGAAAAGAAAGAAAATACTAGAAAACATCCTTGCTGATATTTATAATAAGCCCTAACAAACTTGTTTTGTAAAGGTTAGAGTGAGATTATTGAATTTTTTGGAGATTATGTTTATATTTATTTTAATACATAAATTTTGTGAAGAATTCTCTGGTAGGTATTGATTCCATTTTGTTTTATATTTAGAGCAATCAGATGCTGATTAGACAATTTCCGAATTTTTCAATATCTAAACAAAATGCTCATATCAAATTCGACAATTTTATCTCTGATTACAGTGCTATTAATTTTCAAATGAATTGTTGTACATTATACCGACTTTTTAGATTTCTTTAAAGTAACGGATGCGTGGCTCCATAGTAGACTCTATCATGTATTAAATAAGAAACTTCCAAGCAAGTTCCAATCAACATAAAAAGGAAATTTCAAATAACAAGTTTCGTACGTAAGAGGAACTGCCACAGTTTGTTACTTGTATTTTCTTTTCATTGTATCTCTCTTCAAATTGTCTTAATGCACCATAGAAGAAAATTATTTGTGCAAAAATATTTGAAGCATGTTTTGGGGAAAAAACTTTTCAAATTTATCTTATTTATAAAAATAATTTAAAAACTGATATTAAACACTTTGTATGTAAGGTATTTTAACAATAGCTCAGTCAATAGTTTATTTTCACTCACTTAAGCTACCGAAATTATTTGTCGGTTTTCGAAACAATGTTTCAAATACAAATGCAAGTTTTTCTGGAGAAATTACATTCTACTTTCATTTTTCTGTTGCCTCTTATTGATCAGAAACTTGCAGTTAGTTGCGTTTCAAAATCATGCTGGCTTACTATTATCATAATATCATTTTGTGGTAAATTTTTCGCATTCTTGCAGGGATGGCACCTGTCTTAAAAAATTTCTTATTTTGTAAATTCTCAAAATAATTAGAGTAGATCCCGAGTTGATATTAGCAATGAATAATTTTTTAATACGTAAGGCAATATACACCCTATATAATATTTATTCATATGAATACAATGAACGCACTATATTTATGTAATGCTCTCCTTATCAGGAATTAGTATGTCTGAACGGATATGCTTATACACATTCCAAAATACCCTACATACCACATATTACTAGTCGACAGGTAAGCTATATACTCTCATACTTTGTAATGTGTATAGTTCTTGAAAAGCATTACTGGTTTTTTACTGGTAAGAAACGTTCAATTCAGTCTTTCACGCACACAGAAAAACACTCAACACAAAATAAAAAAAGTTTTTCATTATAAATAATTCATTTTAAAATTTTTATCATCTGTATAGGTAAAATTTACACATGTACAGAACGCTACAAAATATTAAGTAATACTTTGATATTGTAAGGTACATAGCATTTTAATTCCTACTTTTCATGTATCATCTTATCATTTAAGATGTTGTTTTATTTTGTTTCAGATTTGTTTTATTTGGTTTAAGTGTCATTAAAACTTCTCCCGATGAAAGTTAATTTGATAAAATCTGTTTGACAACTTACACACATCGTCTGCACTGATTTGTAGAGAAATGCACTCATTGGTTTTCTGCGTATGCAAACATATCGCCAAAAACTATTACTCTGTGGAAAGTGGATCTTTCTTTAGAATTTTATACCATTAGCTTATTTCTGTCCGTTGGAAATTTGAAAACCAGGACGGAATCGACCCAATTGCTAGAATATATTACAAAACATTTACTCATTTACACAATTAATACTTTGAACAAATTCTATATATCTTCATTACATGGTGCATTTATTTTTGCTACTTTGTGTATAAATAGATATTCACTTGAATTTTTTTGTTTCTTTTCATTTGAAGATTTGTTGTTAAGTAACAAAAAAAAAGTTTAAAATTTTAAAAATATATGCTTATGCCTATGCCTTTTTTTACTGTATTCTCTTGAGTATTATTAAATTTAGTTGTTTTATTCTTCTTTGTGTTACACATACAAAAAAAATTATAATGAATTACAAGAATTCATTTGAATTTATGTGTAAGCTAGCCTATTTGTTATGGGTCCCTATTGTGGTTAATGTGGGTATTACCCACAATGCTCGGGCAGAATATATATCGAAAATCTGAATTGGGTAAAAAAAATACTTTTCTTTTATTTCAGTGTACAGTTATTTGATAAAGCCGATATACGGGGGTCTTTACGGTCCAAGGTGGTAGAAAATATAATCTGATAGGCAAGTAGACGATTTTTAAGAAAAAACGATGTAAATTTAATTCTTAGATAAAAGAAACCGGTCATATTTAATATTAGGTTTATAAACGCCCGTTTCGCTTAAAAATAAAAACCGGTAAATACTACCGTGTAACAGCCTTTACCTCTCTTGCCAACACTTATCCCCCTTCCATAACACTCGAAATAAAGACAGGAATTGTTGTATACAAAATATATATACAGTTTTCATTTTTTTTATTAAATGTTAAATAATCATAATTCATTGAGTATATCAGAACAGATGGCAATGAATTGTCTTTTAACATTTTAATGTTTACCATTTTTACAGAAATCTTTAATTCATGGTTCAAAATGATGTACAAAGATGGCGCACTGAAATGTCAAACTTAATTCAATTAATTAATACTTTTTCTTTTTTAAATATATATTATATTTATAAATTATAGTGTCTGCCTATCTTTTTGAAGATTGATATAGGTAAATTTTTAATAAAGATATTGAAATTTTTATCATATGTGGCTCGAGTGGTGAGGTTTCATTCAATAAACAGTTGACTGGGGTAGTTATTATGTTACTAACATTTTTATCGATACTATTTTATATAAATATTTCATCAGTCATTTGAACTTATGGAATAATGTCACTAGTGGTATGTATTTAAATATTTTCGGCTTGAATTGTAACTCAGTGAGCATTCTTTATATTTTCCATTTTATAGTTTTGACAAAAATATGTTGACCTACTTGTCTTGAATATTAAAACATAAATGTCATGATTTCAACAAATAATAAATTCAACTATTTATCTGAAAAATGAACACAAGGTGAAAATTGAATATATTTTATAAGTGTGAAAATGACTTTATCTTCAAGATATGTAGACTTTAACCTGATAGAAATACTGTTCTAAAATTGTGAATTGTTTCGTGCATAAAGTTTCAATTGAAGTTCTTTTTGATAAAGCAGCTTATTTTTGAACAAGAAATAATAACATGATTTAAACCGCTTTAGTGGGAAAACCGATTTCTCACCAGAATCGTGACTAAAATTAAGTCATCATTCTTCAAATTATAGAGGAAGCGCTGAATTTTTTTTAAATCTACCAAACATTTCGAATTAAGTAATATTTTGTAACTAAATTATATTACTAACTCTAAAAAACAAAAGGCTATCTAATTTGTTTCCGCAAAATCAATTCAGCTTCTTTCAAGCAAAATTGTTTGATACATTTCTGTTCGTTGTTTTTCGGGAAACTCAACAAAAAAAACTTTATTTAATTTGTGTAAAAATGACGTTGAAATTAATTTTCATGATTTTTTTTTAGTCATTTAAATAAAATTGTCAAAATTGAAGAAAAAAAAATTGGTACGTAACATTCTTCCATACTTTGTATTGTAGAATAGTACAAAAATTTATATAATTTAAATATTTTCTGATTTCTCATCAAATATGTATATTTTATAACAAATTTTACATTTCGAATTGAAGAATATCAATCATAATATATACAATACTACACTAAACATATAACACAATACCAACACAAAAATGAAAGATACATACAAAGGCCTCTATTATGTGACGACATCGTATGGATGAATAACCTACTCCTGCCTGAATCAACTAGGTATATAATCGAGGAAATAAGGCATTTGATCCAGGAATCAACACCGCACCTGTAAATTTTTTTGTGAAGTCGGTGGAAAATGTTTGGGTGAGTGAGCTCAACAGAATTATATTGTTGCGAACTTTTGTTTTTTCGATTTACGCTTATAAAGTGGTACAAAAGTATCCTACCTCCGGGCACCACATTCTCTCTATTTAACATTTCTAAATATATTTTGGACGATTCCTAGCAATTTCCTGAAATGTATCAGCGTTTGAATAATAGTACAGGTTTTGCCGAAAGTTTTTATTTAAAAACCGTACGATACTATATTTTGAACCATTCTTAGTAATTTTTGGATTTTGACATCTACATCTTGCCACACTATTTTCGCTACTTAAGCGTTTGCAAAAAAAACCTGTATCTTTGGTTCAATTTCAGCAGTACATAAAAAATTATTTTTGAGCTTTTTTTGCATGATTTATGACTTTTTTTGCGTTATTTATGAATTTTTACATTTAAATTATCAAATGTTTGTATATTAGGCTTTTCTAAGAGGCTTTTTTGACTTTTATTCTTACCTAATCTTGCTTGCTTTGAAAAATAAGACTTTTTTTGACGCTTATATATAGAAAACGGGGATTAACTAAGAAATGTCACGAGTTAAGTTTCCAATGCAACTATCTCTTAAACGGCGAGGGTAGGTAAAAAATGCCATAGATCAAATCCAATAGTTATTTTTTTAAATTTTAAATTAATAGAATGAAGGAGGGTACTTCTAAACCACTTTATGGGCGTAAATTGAAAAAAACACAAGTTCGCATGCATTGGATTTTATTGAGTACACTCAGGCAAACAGTTTCCATTGATTCGCATAAAAATTGCCATTCCAGAGTCAGACTGTTTTTTCGGTTTAATCTCCTCGATTAATAGGTACTTCAACAATATTCAGAATTCAGATTCAAAATATTTTTAGGGTTCAATTTATATAAATGCAAATGAAGGATATATGAATATAATTTACATATTATAATAAAAATTCAATTTCAGGTACAAAATATTTTATGTTTAGAAATTTTCTGTAAATTTAAAAATAGAATAACCTTCTACCTCTTATTACTTTTTTTTAAAGCTTTATAGGGTAAGGGAGTGAAAAAAAAAATGTTAACACTTATCTAAACCTGATTCGAATTTATATGCAATAAATTTTTGTATTGACGTGATTGAAGCGCTTATTTTTGAACAAGAATGATTAATGTATTTAATCGCTCTAGTAAGAAAAATGATTTTTATCATAATCGTGACTGATCGACTCTAGATATATTATTTGGCAGACATAATTTAGATCTGATAATGTTCTCTAAGACAATTTGCAATTTAATTATATATTCTTAAAACGCGCGCTGAAATAGAGGCTCGTGTAATCGTAACTATAAATGCTTATACGCATAAATTCGAAAACTGACCCATTACAAATTATCATAGAATTTTTAAGCTCGAAAAAACATAGCATAAATTTGTTGTTCGTTTAATGCTTTATCGTCTAAAGGCCACCATATTTAATTTTAGCAAACAATCAAGACGCTTTAAACGATTCCTCATGTGTCAAATTATGATAAGTAGTTTAGAAGCGCGGAGGGAACAGACGAAAATACATGCATTTATGATAAAGTATAATATTATATATATTTTTGATAAGTGCTAATTACGCTCTATCATTTGATACCTAACACGCCATAATTAAATCGAAATTGGTTTTTCGATCATAACTTTATGTCCTGTAGAGATTCAATTTAATAAGACGTAATGTAGTCCATAACCAGCGAGCCATCAAGACACTTTTAATGGTGCCACATATGTCAAATTATGATATGTAGTTTAGAAGGTACGAGGAAACAGATGAACATACATACCGGTCAAACGTATAACCCTCACCATAGTATAGTCGGGGTAACAAGAGATGAAACAGATTTTTATCTGTTATTTGTATCTATCGATATCGATAGTGTTGGGATGTTTGTTATCATTATTTTACGCGAGTAAAAATTCAAATGAACTTAAACACCTCACGAATGAAATTTAACGTAAAAATCCAATTAACAATATTTTAATTTAATACATTAAATGTATTAATTAATTAAATTTTCAAAGGATACAACAAATTTAACTGTATCAAAGTAAAATAAAAATTCTTATGATGCTAAATAGGTGTCTCTGAAATACAAATTGAAAATCAAGTAAAAAATAAATTGAAGACATTTTCTAATTTATATTTCATATCAGAAACTGTATCGAAAACATTTATAGAAGACAACATTTTTTAATTTATTCAATGTGTTGTAATATTCAAATTAACTGAAGCAATGCTGGTTCTTTGGTGCTTTATAGTGCTTTTAAAATTCTTGCTTATGAACAAAAGCATATATAAATTCAAGCAAACACCTCACTAGAGCAATCGTTTATAATTAAGGTAGTACGAGCGCTAAGGTCAGTTTAGACTAGACCAACTGCATATAAAAAAAATTCAGCCGTTTATTCAACATTGCCCTGGCGCTCGTACATCTTTAAGTGGGGTTCAGAGATCAACAATTTTTATTTTGAAGTGACAAGCCTATCTGTGTTTTTCAAAAAGTTATACGTTTTGATTAGATAAAAGACGACTTCTTACACTTTGCTCTTACTGTTGTTATAAATTAACGGTTTGTAAAAATTAATCTTGCTTGAAAGTTCCACCAGTATCTTAATATGCTTGTGGGGCATCTTGACAGTTTCATTATTTCTATTAGTTGGGTCAAACTGTGTGTGTTAAATGCGTATTTTTTTTTCTACGTCTTCAGTTTCAGTTTCTCTGTGAGGAGTCTTCATCAATCCATATAATATCAAATTGTTGATATTTCTAACGAATATTATGAGCAAATTGATAAAAACAATTATTATTTTATTTAAAAAAAATTAATTAAATATTGATAAAAATAGTATGAGGAAAAACCATTTTCCTTGTATGCTAAATCAAAGAATTGTAGTAAACAAAATAATTGTGTGTATTTAAAATGAAACAGAAAATAGGAGACATTTTATACACTTCAATGTTGACTGAGAAGAAAAAAAACTACTCTTATAGAACAGGAAAATACATAAAAATAAAAATAGCAATGTGAAAAATTCTGTTTAAAATTCTATCCAAGTAATTGTAGTACTGAATCTATTAAAACATGCTTCTTGAAAAATATTTACTATCTTTATACAGATCATAGAAACTACTGTTGCGAACAGAATTCAAGGGAAAAAGTACAAAAAAATTGAAGGTAACAGCTTAACTTGTTTGAATAATTTAAACATTTGTCTCAAACTTTAAACAGTGTTTATATTTTTAGTACGATCTGAATATTTCTTTTTACAATTCGTGATAAAATTTTCAAATCTTTAACAAACACACATGTATAACAAACTTAGATGCAAACATGCATGCAACAAATAGAAGAAAAGTTTTATTAATTCTGAATGGAATGATCTTCAGTGTTTGAACATCATTTCTTGATTATTTCATAAATAATTACCATACTTGCAAAGAGTGCGATGTCTGAAGAAATGAAAAATACAAAGAAAGTATTCTGTAAATAACTACCAGTTACCTACTACCTTAAAGCCCAATGCACATTTACTTGGCTATTTGACTTGTACAGGAAAACACGCACGAAGAGAAAAATAATTCTGCAATATTTTTCATTCGAGTTATAAAAAATGTCAACTCCGCTACTGAAAATAGCTAGAAAAGAAAAGAAAAATAGTTTCATCTTGTCACCAACTTTTTAGGATGTCACAAATTTTAAAAGGAATAATTATGAGTTTAATTTACTATCAAAAGTTTGCTATCGAAATACAGTACATCCATGAAAAAGGGCCTGAAACTTTATTTAACTTTTCGAGTGTTTGATGGGGATTATTGAAAACCAAAGAAAAAAGATTCATAGATTTAACAAGGAATTGTGTTTTTTCCATAAAACCAAAACTGTTTATAATGCAGTCAATTTTATACCTTGAATTTACTCGGTTTATCGTTTTTTTTTTCTTCTTTTTTTTTTATATATAAAATTATCATATTTTACGAATTGATTGATCGCTATTGAGTAGTAATATAGTTTGAAGGGTAGTAAGTTCTATCAACATAATATTTACAACATAAACTAGAAACTTTAACGTTGCTCATTGTAAATTAGCAGGAAAAGCAAGGAAAAATAATAAAAATCCTCAAATAAAAGGATCTTAGAAAAGTTTACAATACGAACACCTGAATTGACTCGAAGTAAACTTGTAGTAAGTATAAAATGTATATAGTAAATAACATTTCAATTTAATTTAATTTGAATTAATATGTCCACCACATTTCAAATGAAAATTTTGTTAAAGAAACTTGTATACGAATGGAAATCGTTATGGGTTTAGTGGTAGATACATTATGCTTTATAAATATTGGAAAATGTTTGTTGCCAATAATTTACTTCACGGTGAGTGTAGTAAAAGAGTTTGACTAGCTGTAGAATGTATGGCGTGTCTAGTTTTAAATGGAAAAGTTGATTATTCGAAAAAGTATTTTATGTCTTATTTGACAGTATCGTTCAAGTTTTACTTGAAAAAACCCTCTTCAAATATTAACGATGTTAGCGATCCTTTAAAATCAATTATCTAATGGTAGATGTAATTTATTCCAAATAGAAATTTGACTGGAACTGTTCGTAAATGAAACTGAACTATAGTGAGCTAGAATGGATTGTCTTAAAAAGAATCCCTCATTTAAAGAACATAAAAACTGCAAATACTTATTGGCTTAAGAATTGGGATTATAATCAAACCAGGAGGTTGAAAACCACGATAGATTATAAAAGAACCTAATGGGCGAAATATGAAGTTTCGCTATATATATGATTTAAATGCTTCTCTCAAGAGAATTTTTTTTCGAACATTTACAATTTGGAACTTACTGATTTCTCCAATCAATGGACGGTAGCAAAAAATAAAACATATGAAGTGATTGTCTTTCTTGAACGATGTTTAGAGACGACAAAATACTAACTCAACTGTTAAACGAAATTCAATCGCTAAGAGGTTATATTAAGTAACCATTTTGGAATAAACTTGAGTAAAAGAGAGAAGTTGCTTAAAAGCTTACTCTTGAATCTTTTACCGTCTTATCTAGTCGCATCTAATATTAATAATTTTCAAATATCAGAATGCATATTTTAGACAGTATAAAAATACTTTATTGCGTTGAATCGAACTTTAAAATTAACGTTGATTGATAAACCCTCTTAAATGTGAATTATTTTCCTTAAAACTTATTTTCTAATGAAAGTATAAAATCTTTCAACTCATTTGAATTGAGTCACCCTATATTTTCGTACGTATATATGTATCGAACTAAACCCGTCTGGTATTATACATTGATAGATAGGAGATGCTTTAGATAAATTCTAAAAGACACCCAACGTCGCCGCGTGGCCCATGCCATGCCATGCCATGTGAACGAACAAGGTTGGATTATCGGAGTCTCATGGGAAGTGGAAATAATGTTAGCAATCGAACTCCACTGTATAGATATATATATATATTAGTCCAACGTAAGGGGATTCTTTTATTCATCTATAAGAAATTCATTTCAGTATATAGTAGAATCAATGTTATATAACCACTGTTATTCAGACCAAAGTGAACTAAATTAATATTGAATCATTTAAAATGGAAATGTAAAATGTTTTTTAAAGAACGTAAGAAGCATCAATTGATAAAATTAATATAATATTTTTTTCTACTTTATTATTGACGATTTTAATGAAATGATAACTTAAATCAGTGAATTACAAGTGAAATTTACAAAATTTAAAAACTCCTGACTAATTTTTAGTGTACGGAACCCTAAATTATCATTTGAAACACATCTAAGAATACTCTCGATTAAATTACCTTTTTCCTTAAAGCTTCTTCCAAATTGAGTCGATTTTGAAGAATATCGCCAATTTTTTATTTTTTTCGGGTACGTAACCCTAAACTCGCACTTTAATCATAGCTTAGAACACGCTCCATTAAATTGCCTGTCAAACGAACAGACAGACACACAGGGAGACACAATCATAGCGGTCAAACTTATAACACCCCTTTGTTTAGTTCGGGAGTTAAAAATCAATAAATTGCAACACATAATTTCTGTAAATTATTTGAAAAAATTATTTGATTTAAAACCCTGCTTGCAACTAAAGTATTCTCAATATTAATATCTTGCTGCGCAATTTTCAATTGCAATATCTTGCTGCGCAGCGAAGCTGCGGACTACATTTGCTTGGTATCATATATCAAAGAAATTATCATAAAAAAAATATCCATATTAAACATTTTGCTTCTTGTTATTTTTTCTGCTTTTTAGAGTTATGTGAATCCATTGTCATTCAATTCTGAGCTGTGGTCCAAATTTCAAGTTTCTAACTCATCAAAAAGCGAGTTAATAAAAACGTGTTTAAATATGCCTAGCCCGCGTTACCTGGTGATATAAGATAAGGACGGCCCTGCTTAATATTTTGTTTTACTTAGTTGTTAAACTATAAGAGTATATAAGTAATAAGTATTATAAGAAATGTAAATACAGAACAGAGATAAACAAATAATTTGAATTTTTGATTGATACAAGAGTATTGAATTTGATTAACATATTGTAATAAATAATAGAAAATTTAATAAAAGGAAAAAGGAAGATATACGAAACTGCAAATGAACACAATTCAATTTTCTTTTATTATATTTAAGACATGTTGTTTATGTATAAACCATCCCAAACCCAAATAACATCGATACATTTTAGTTACTATCAGATATAAGATTATTTCAAACAAGTATTTTTTCACACAAACTACAGACAAAAAACTACAAATAACAATTTTTACACACGTGAAAAAGCTCATGCAGAGAGACAGTAGTTTGAATTTGAAAAATAAGAATTTTCCTGAACAAATAGTACATTACGGCCCACATCAGAAAGCTAAAGTTCACGTGGGTTGTCTACCATTTTCTTTATCTCCTAGCCGAATGAAAGGGTCTGACAAGGGTCTTGATGTTAAAATAAATAGTTAAAATAAAAAATCAATCACCCGACTGCGTTAAATAAAATCTAAAAAGAAAAAAAACAAGTCCAGTAGACTACATAGCGGCTTTAACAGTCATTAATTCTTTCTTTTTCGATTTTATTTAACGCGGGTTTTTCGCGGTCGAAATTAATCGATACGTTTGCAAGATACGAAATAATAATATACATACATACCATACATACATACAAAATACCCGCCATAAAAGTAACCGCTCCTTAACAGTCGAGTAAAAAATATCCAAATCCAAGTAGTCGTTTGTGATAGGTTGTGACTATTTTACTTAAATGGAGAGAGTTAAATATTTAAAAAATGAGTAAATCGTTAAAGCATTTTTATTTAGTTCACAGAAGAATTAATAGAGGTAGCTGTAAAGCCTATTTTTGCCAATACTTAAAAAAATTAAGCATGCCAAATGATTTTATGATGTTTACAAGCATACCAAATGATTTTGAGGACGAATGGTATGTAATACAAAGAATAAAAATGAGTGTAAATGACCGGCGGCATTGAGCACATTTTATTTGCCGCTGGAGACATTTGTTGCGACATATGTGTAGTTGAGAAATGTAAAGGTACTTTAATTCTCGAGAGGTTATGGGGTGATTTTCCTTTATATTTACTCTACACAGCTCTTGATACTCATTTATGTGTTGTAGATATCTCAAGCTATAGACCAACAAAACTACCTCAGTATGTAGAGTTAGCTTGCTTATATACTTACTTTCTTACTTTTAACACTATACAACGTATACAACAAACATATCCTTCCCCAAGATTGTGGTTAGAATATGGTGGCTTTTGCACTATTATCCTGCAGCCATAATAATATTGACTTGAATGTACAGAGAGTTTTGAACATATTGAAAGCTATCTTATACGTACTAGAAAATATTATTAATGCGAAAGAGAGGCTGGATCTACGCATGATTTGGATATAGAATTCGTTGAGGAATATTATTTTAGGCACATAGAACAAATTTTAATTACACACATTCATAATCATACTCATAAGCCTTCCCTAAATCAGAAGTTTTTGTAACGGAATTACATTTGGAAAAATATTTCTTAAACAAAAATGGCTGCATTAAAAGCGGGGTACCTTAAAAGACGCTGATATGACTTTAATATCATATTTTTCAACAAACTCTATGACATTTGATGCTATTTTTAAGTTTATCGAGACACGATACTTTATCAGTTTCCAATAGTCGCATGCATGCATATAAAAAAAAGGTATTTTATCATTTTGTTATTGTTTTTTGTTTATATCATTTATTGTTTTGGATTGATTACACCTGAAATAAATATTAACAAATCGTAACAACAAATAACAATCTTCATACAAAACCAACTTTTTATTTACACAAAAAATCTTAAAATATTACTTTACGTGTACAAAGTGGCACTAAGAAGTGTAAAAACCCCTTTCTTTTTTCGAAAATTACATTAACCATATTTTCAAGTGTTTTCAAGTATTTTCTTACTTTTCTGTCCCACCTTTTATTTATTCATTATTTTGACTTTATTAACAAAAATTCGAATAACAGATTATAAACAATTAGCATTTTATTTTTCACATTTAATATTAGAAAAAACGATTATAGTTACCTTACTAAGATTCTACCATCAATATTTTGCGTATACTCATTATATCTGAGCATATAAGTATATACACATCCTTGGTGGCAAGTAGACGTTTTTGTGTATTTTTAAACAAACATAACTTTTGTGATTTCCCTTGATATTGTTAATAAGACTCAAACATAATAAACCAAATTTAAAAGGGCAATAGAATTTTTTAGTATCTCAGCTTGCTATTATGCTCGTATATTGGCAACTATACAAATAATTCGTTTATCATATCCGAGACAGAAATTCTTTTGAAATACCAACTATAGTGTGTTTGTTTAAAACAAATTTTCTATTTTTCTTTTTTCGATATTTTTTTCTTTCATCGGTATAGAATTATTCAGTTTTTGAGGTGGTTTTTTTTTTTTAACTCAATTGGAATTATATATTAGTAAACAATTTGATCTGGATGCCTTTGGAAAAGTTTCAACCACATCTCTACCTCTCTCGGATCGAATGGCATTTAGTTTAAGAGAAATATTTCTATTAACGAACCAGTCTTAGGTTAATAATAAAGGGAAAATTACAAAAAGCTAGAAATATTGTTACATTGGTAAGCATTTGGCACATTGGTAAGAAATATATAAAATACATATTCATATCACGTTCCACTGTCAACCACATTTGTTGGAAATCTTATTTTAAAAAGAAAAATTTTATCTTCATCATTTTCATGTAATATAATATATATTTTATGAGTAAACCATAGTTTTTCTGTTTTATTAATACGTATAAATAAATTTTGATAGACTTTCAATCTATAAGTATTTCAACTTAATATTTTACTTCATAAATAAATAGTTCATAAATATTTTATTAAATATCGAAAAGTTATACAAAAATCATTCAATAGCTCCGTGAAAATAGCACCCCAAAATGCGAATTTTCATAACTTGCTGATTTGAATCGTTGGTCCATCATTTGTCTACATTTGACCACCCAAAACCGTTGCTTAACGAATAGCATTTGCACATTGTGTAAATTCGCATGTGGGTATTCTGAACTAAATTTTAATTTCCTCGTAGCTTAAAATTGGTGGGTGGACAAACGAGGACAAATAATTTTCAAATAAATGATGCCTACATTTTATGAAAATTTATATTTGTTGGTGCTGATGTAAATTTTTCTAATTGTACTAAAACTTTTAATTAGAGGGAGGACAAATGAATATTTTGGATGGACAAATCAGCATTTTGTAAAAATTGAATTTGGGGGTGCAATTTCCACAGGGGTTCATTCACTGCTTTATTTGATAGTTATGAAAATGCTAAAGGTCGGTCATTTAATCCATTGAAATAATTGTCTTTATTTGAATCGACTTAAGGCACTCTATCTATCAGGTGGCCCTAAATCAGTATAACTAAAATAAAAAACCATTAAATTTGCAATAACTTAACTTTAAAATTGAATAATTTAAGAATTTATCTCAATGAAAAAAGCTTTGAAAGTAATTTAATGCTTAGCTAGTATATTTCTTTTATCTTGGTGTTTAGGTTACTAAATGTAAAAAAGTTGTAATTGGAGTCCTTCCTTGATAATGATTTTTGAACATCAAATTGACAATACTTTTTCTAGTTGGAGTAAATTTGACACCTACTCATGATTTGTGCTCTTTGTGTTATGATATTTCATCGTAAATACACCGTCTCAAACATCTTGGAGAGATGGTTCTCACTCTGAAAGATATTACTAACGAATCCTTTTCATATTTCAAAGTATAGTATGTCGTCGAAACGCCTATTTTATTGCTTTATTGTATATTATCATCCGAAGTCCATAATCTAATTCATCTATCGTTTGACTGATTTATTATATTGATTTTGATAATATCGAACTATTGAATAGAAAAAGCCTTTCTTTATATATAGTCTACGAAATACTATCTATCTAATGGTTTCTGTTTCTTAGTTAGATAATGAAGGAAATAAAGTCCATACGTTTACAATTTGAAACACATTATATCCCATGCACATTACAGCATTGACGAATAGGAACTGTAAATAAAAATATAGACAAAATAGTATAATAGAAACGTCTTCTCGTGTTTCTTTTTGTTAGTAATAGTAACTCTTTTCATGGCTTGTAAACCACAATTACGAACCCTAAACAAATCATGAATATTTCTTTAAAAATAGCTATTTTTTAGTTGAGAGATCCTATTCATTTAAATAAAGTAAATATTTCTTAGCAATGAATTCAAAATGTTGCGAAATTATATATGAATGAGATATGAAAAAATTATAAAAAAATTATTGTCCCATTTTTAAAATGAGACTTACAACCGCCATATTGAATTGTTTTCTTTTATTTAACTGTATCACTTTGAGTGATGTAATAATTCTAATAATCATTACTAGTATTATGAATGCGAAAATAACTCTGTCTGTTTGTCTGCCTGTGTGTTACGCAATCATGCCTAAACTACTGAACCAATTTGAATGAAAATAATACAGAGATAGTTTTACAACCTTAGAAAACACATAGGAAAAAAAAGGCTGTAAAATGTTGAAATACGGGAAGCATGTTTGAATGTAAATATCGTCATTTTTAATTCAAGGTTTGTGAAAATTTTATCCTACAGGGGAGTAACAATAGGGGATGAATGTTTTTGTGTGATGGCGTCGGCAAGAAAGCTTATGGCCCAGAAAATACAAATATAAAAGAAATACAGAAAATTACGGAGTCCTTATAAAATGTGAAACTGAAATTAGTGCAATAACCCAAAATAGGTGTTAATTTAGAAAGATGAGAGAAGCAACAGAGGATATCAGACCACAGCTTTCAAGATGTAGGTACTAGATACTTAACCGATTGAAAAATTATTTCACTTAGAGAAAGTTTCATTATCAACGAATCCCATGGGATATTTTCCAAAAAAATTAGGGCGCTGAACCAAAATAAAACATTCGACGAAATTGTGAACAGAAGGAGTGAAGTAAAGGTTATATATAACACAATAATCTTGGTATTTAGAATTGAAGTTGCCCAACGATGCGGGTAGTTCACCGGTACACCTATACATTCACATAAGATCAGACATATTCAGATTACGTTGGAATAAAGAAAGTGGACGAATTTTCCAATCTTGTGGACCACTTTTCCAACTGTTTTTTTTCCGAAAACTTTATGAACGAATAGTAAATGATTGGTAGTTATATAGAAATTTTCTGTTATTTAAGTTGTAACTATTTCAATAATTGCAAACTGTTCAAATAATTATATCCAAGTACATGCGGAGTATTTAAACATACAACTGTTAACTTCATTTGTTTTACTGTGCTTGTATTGAAGTACAAAACTAACATTAACGATTTGTTTCGTTTCTAATAAATACGATAATCTCATTTTTAGTACAAATAATTGATGGATACTACAGACTCAAGATGTAAACGTATATCTCATTCTTCACAGAACATTCGTCTGTCGATTTACTTTGTTATGCCTTAGAAACATACAATATCTTTACTAGACTATTATTCAACCAATACAAAATATATATACATGATGTTACAAAATTATACACTTTATTTTACCAAGACATAGAAATTAACCAAATGAAAGACACTTCGAATGTGAATATTCACTTAGAAATGGTTTGTTTATGTCACAACGCTATGAAAAAAGTATCAATTGAAAAAATCACAAAGATTGTTTTTGGATTTTATGGAATAATTTTGATCGGTTGATGTATTATGTAAAAAATACTTATATCCAATCGTAAAATGAGTGCCTTTTTTACAATTTTTCTGGTCCTTACATTCCAAAATAATTTAAAGAAATAAAATCTGGTTTATTTGACGATTAAATCATAAATTTCTAACAGATATATTAGATAATATGCATCCCCTGCCAGGCGGCCTCAGGGTTCTGCGCCTGTTAACGTTTCGGTCCTGCTCAGATTCATCTTATCGCAATATAAAAATATTACTTCAATTATTGTTAAGGAATATCAATGCATATTTCATTCATGAAATTAATTTTCGAGTGAAAAGAATAAAAAATGGATTTAAATGTGTTTCACACAATAAAAAAAGTACTATTTACAAGAAAATTCGTTTTTAAAATAATAGCAAATGAATATTTTCTTGGTTTAAGAAGATATTCGCTATTCAATTTTTATTTGCTTGAATTAAGTACAGAGATCATTGAATGAATAAATTACTTCTTATAAAGATATCCAAATAAACGAGTTTACTTGAATCCAGTACTTTCTTTACTGCGCATGCTGATTTTAATAATCTCGATTTAACGAAATGAGGGCTAGTGTGGATTCTAATTTACCATTTTATAATTTCTTCTAAAAAATAATGGAAATAAATTTTGTTTTCTTTTTCTAATCAAAGCTACTCATAATTTTACGACATTCTGTAAATACACTATAATACTATCAGAAAACTTCGCTTTACTAGTTAACAAACTCGACAGAATTAAGACGTAAAGAGATTTATGGTATTGGTGTCAATTTAGACATTTTGATGAATGAAGGTATTACTCTTTTCTAAAACAGTTAGCAATTCACCTGTCGTTATAATAGTGTCTTTAAAAAATTTTCCTGTTCTAATTTTTTTGTTATTATCAACTTTCTTACACATTCTTTACTCTACATTTCTTGGATGTACTACAGTTTCAATTATTTTTCGTTTACCCTCGAACTTTAATATCATTTTAATTCACTAAGTTAATTAGTTAATTAACTTTAAACAGGAGGAACAAAAGAATATTATTTTTCAAATGTTTGGCTTTTTGTTTCCCAATACCATCTAAATAGAAATATTTTATCATTTATGCTTCTTTCTACTTTACTAATTGACATATAATTAAGTAAGTTAGAATTTTTCTGTGACATAACTACCAGTGATATGAGGGACGTCCGTATCCGTATTCGCGGATATTTACCTTGAATAAAGGATCGGTGTCCGCATTCGTTTCTTTTTAGCGGATCTTGTGCGGATGTTTAGTACGAATTTTTGTTTTGTTCTAGAGGAAACATAAGGAATTTAAAACTGAATTTACAAAAAAACAACACAATAATTAGTAAATTTTAAATTGCGCGTGTCCATTAATCAATGAAAAAGACTCGACGAATCGCAGTTTGACTTCCAATATCTTCGGATAAATTTTTCCTCGAACCCCATTTCATCTCAGGTAAGTTACAATTGTGTTCTTAAAAATAACAATTAATAAATTTTTAATAGTCTAGTGTAAAATTAGCGTAACTTGTTTTTTTAGCGATTTTTCCTTATAATTTTGAGATATTCGATGAGGTGTCTTTTTTATGGGCTCTTATTGTATTTGAGAGTAAATAAATTAGTTAAAAAGTGTGAAACCCTTATGATTCTATTACACTTGTAACTGTAGCTGCAAATAAAAGCATACAAGAGTATTACTTTTTTTTTTAAATAATGGTGATTTGAAAAGGTTGAATAATTGATTCAGAATAATTAATTGTATTTGCGCCTTTTTCTTGTTTTGAATTATTCAAATGATAATAAATATATGATTATCTTCTTTTATAAAGCAATCAAATGAAGTTGGGTACAAAAAAAATTCAAACCTTTATAACTATATTTATAAGGGTAATAATCTGCTACTAGGAGGTTGTGCGAGGTTATGTATAAATGTGTATAAAAGAAAATATCGACAGTAGGTAGCAAAATAAAATTGCCTTAATCTTAAAAATACAGCACCTGTGACTATACAATGTCGTACAACACACAATATTAATATAATATCTATGTTCATATACTTGGTGTGACAGAACAAATGGTCAAAAATCTAGCAAATGATAAGGTACATCAATGCAATTATTTTGATGTGAAGTACTTGTGTCTGGAAACGCTCCTCATTGAAGCTACAAATGTTAGAAATTTTGCATGTCGTATTGAATTTCTTCCTAAGCCGTTGAGTTTTCGAAAAGTTGTATCCAACAAAACTTGTATTATTTATGACAAACATTTACCCTTTTCAAAGTTTTACTCTATCTCCAACGTTTTTGTTATATTAAGAGCTAATTTTTCTCTTTCTTCAACAGTTCTTTCACAGTTTTACGGTATCTATCAAAATTTATTATAAGATAAAGCAAAAATGTTTTCTTCAACAACTTATTTCTGAAACAATGTCTTTTAAACTGATCGGTTTCGAAAGAAATTTGACACATTATAAAAAGTTTCTAACAAATGTATCTGTTTCAGTGTACAAATTTTTTTTCAGTGTACAATATTACCCCCAGATTAATGACCAATTGTTCTGATACACCCGATATTTATCAACGAACTGTAATAAAAACGCTGGGAAAGCTACCACTTACACAATTTATTTATTTCATATTTAAAAGTAGTTATTCATACAACTTGATACCCACCTTTGGATGATAGAGATACATTATAATTGGTTGTGTTTACAATCAGACACGTACGAGGTAGAAAAAATTATATTTTAAAACCACTACATTTCAATTTCGAAAAAGTATCTGCAAATGTGAATCTACTTTGAAGATTTCTAAAATCTCAAAACACATTGTAGGGGAAAGTTGGTTGAATCGTAATTTGTTTTTCATTGGCAACAGTAAACTGTGATTTAGTGATGAGTGATACTATCTCAAATTAAATATCGTACTGTGTAAACTGTTTTATGTAGAATTCGAACCAAAATTGGGTATTGTTTTGAAAAGGCATAGCTTGTTCATAAAATATGAAATTTTCTACACAATTCCACTAGTTCATAGATGATTTGTGGAATGTTTTAAAGTTTTACAGCTTCGTACATTTTATGGATTCATCAAAAAAGTATCTTACTTTCTAAATCGTATTTCCTGCTTGATTTAGAGCATTCAGGGCAAAGTTGTAAATGGAAATGATAACTTTCTGAGACATCAGCAGTTTACAGAATGATGATACCATATCTTACTTATATTGATATTGAGCTATTTAGGAAAAACTAACTTTTATCTATGTCAACTGATTCCTTAAAAACTTATTTCCCTTTTAAAGTAGCCAACATAATAAAATTCGACAGGTTTACATATTCACTCATATTTGTAAATCACTTTATACAATTAATATTCATTTATTTTATCTAAAAACTGACTGGTTCGATACAACCGAGTTTCTCCTATATATAATATCGTCTAAAAATATACCTTCCTCTTAACATTTTATTATTAATATTTTAGTAAACAAAATGTAAACAACAGTATACAAGTTTAAAGTGCTTTATCTAGTCAGGTATACATTAATTGGCAGCTGTCTTCAGTTAAGCTTAACCTGAATATCTTTGAATGTCAAACAAATTATTTCTTTAAATAGAATAAACTTTATTATATTGCTATCCCTCAAAATTTAAAACTGGCTTAAAATTGATTCAATAGCAATATTGATTTTGAAGGTGTTATATTAATCCCACCCACTTGAGCAATTTTTAATATTTTCTAAGGATGTTCAAAAGAATATTTTGTGCGATCACAGAATATTTTAAAGTGTTATACTTCTGTGTTGAATTTTTCATTTGGTTATGAGAAGAACTTCTATCGCGATGAAACCAATCTATGCCAAAATTCTGGATGAGGCCCACACTTCAAAACTACCGCTGAATACACTTTTAGGTATTATAACAAAAAATTAGGTTATTATATGAAAACAACATTATTATAGTGCCATTTAACTTGCAATTAAAAGTTGGAGAGATTGTTTAGCGACTAGAGATTAACGACGCAGATAATTGCGGAATTTTGGCTATATTCAGTCGACCGCATTCACCTGAAATAATTTAATTAAATTTTTTTTTCGGGGAACTTTGATTGATTTGCATCGAGTTTACTAAATTGAGTGAGATGTATATTTTCGAACAATATTAATAATATTTTGTAGTGAGAGAGCTTTTATATAAAAAAAAAAAAAAAAAAAAAAAAAACATAAAATAAATAGTTTTTTTCTTCCAGTTGCTTGAAAAGACTAAAATCATCTTTGAATATCGTGTAGACGGCAAATAGAAGAGAGTTTAGATTCTGTAAGATGGGTGATATTGTGGTGATTGGTGTTATCTCCCGTGGGCGTCTTCTCATATATCCACGTACACAGTACTCAGTCAATTTACGTGATATGCGTGATATACATTGTGCGTGTAAATATACGATTGTATGTGTGTATATGCAATCCTGTATCATGTTGAATGTTTCTATCGAAACCATTTCTCGCATATATACGCATTAAATGGATCTCTAAAATAATAGAATACACATAGAAAATAATAGAAAGAAGACACTTATATCACGATACGATACTTCTACTCTTCAGCATCAACTTCAACGTCATTCACTGAATTGAAAAATTTATGTTGAATTGTTTTACAGTCGACGCATAGTGTGCTGTGTTGAAAGTATTATTCTTTGTTTAGCATTCACAAATTTGCTACAGCATGATTAATCTTTTTATATATTTATAAAGTAGTATTGATATGACCTGTTGGATGTAATATTCAAATGTTTATTCAAGTGTTATCAAAAAAATCGAATTTTTGAACTTTATGACGTCATCAGAATCCAAAACAATTAATTTTGCTCTATCACATCCAAATTTTATCCGATTTTAATAAACCAAGTATGTAATCCCACCAAATTTGGCCATACTTTTCAAGTTTGTGATCAAAGATAACCCAGCTCTAATAGGTTTCCAGAATGTTGTGCCCTAGTCCCGGAATTAAGCAAATACGTGATAACTAGCGAAAAACTGACATCACAGCTGAAGAGAATGACTCAAAATTGGTAGTTCCAAAAAAAATTCCAATAAAATCGGATCAACTTTGCCTGTGTTATCAAAAAAATGAATTTTTGAACTTTATGACGTCATCAGAATCCAAAAAAATTAATTTTGCTCTATCACATTCAAATTTTATCCAATTTTAATAAATTGTAATCCTACTAAATTTGAGCCATTCTTTTCATATTTGTAATCAAAATTAACCTAGCCCTAATAGGTTTTCAGAATGTGGTGTCCTGGTCTCGGAATTAAGCATTTAAATGATAGCTAACGAAAGACTGACATCACAGATGAAAAGAATGACCCAAAATTAGTGGGTAAAAAAAAATTCCAATCAGATCGGATCAAATTTGTCTGTGTTATCATAAAAATCGAATTTTTGAACTTTATGACGTCATCAGAATCTTAAAATTTAATTTTGCTCTATCACATCCAATTTTTATCCAATTTGGATCAACCAAGTATGTAATCCTACTAACTTTGGGCCATTCTTTTCAAATTTGGTATCAAAAACAACCAAGCTCTAATATGTTTCCAGAATGTGATGTCCCGGTCCCGGAATTGAGCAAATAAGTAATAGCAAGCGTAAAATTGACATCACCGCTGAAAAGAATGATCGAAAATTAGTAGGTTTCAAAAAAAATTCCAATGAGTTCGGATAAAATTTGCCTGTGTTATCAAAAAAATCAAATTTTTTAACATTATGACGTCTTCAGAATCCAAAATTATTAATTTTTCCCTATCACATCCAAGTTTTATCCAATTTTGATAAACCAAGTATGTAATCCTATTAAATAGAGGCCATACTTTTCCATAATTTTACATACCGTGTAAAATTATGCAAAAGTATGCTAAAGTAGCGTTTTCGACATTCTTGTGCGACCAGAATGTGTCCCTTGTTTCAAAAATTTTCTAAAACTAAAAATTCACCATGTATTCCTGCAAACTATACAGAAAAAATATATATAAGTATAATGGAAAGAAAATATAATTTCCACTATTATTGTAACAATCGTATTCGTAATGTTAAGAACATTTCGGTCCATTTAGCATTATTGTATTTTCTTATTTCAAGATATAAAAACTGCACTGTATAAAAATATTTGTGCTTGATTTTTTTGAACTAAAGTTTTTTGTTTACTTTTTAAAATTTTTAACTACAAAGAACTATTCACAAATTGGAAAGAGAAGTTTGACATGGAGACGGTATGTCTCTAGAAGTGAAAATACTTCGTTAATCCAGTCTTAGTATTACCTTTTAACTTTTTACTATTTACAAACACATCTTTTAAACAATTACCAATCTACAACACTGTTCATTTTCTCCCTAAATAATTTCGAAGAATATTGACGTACGGAATCGTTGTATTAATAAAATTGAAATTATCCTTGAATAATACTTCATTACGAAACAAGTTAAAAAAAATTATTTTACATATAAAAATAGAAAAAAAAAACGTTTATTATTTCTTTCGCATTCGCGCTTATAATAATTTAATAAATTGTAAATGTAACTTCTGGTAAAGAATAATTCAATTAGAAAATCTGAAAAACAGTATTATATTATATTTTTATAAAAAAATTTTTTATAATTTTATTCAGATGTCTAAAAGTTTTCAACGCTATAATTAAATATCCCATAGGCATTACTCGAAATAATAAAAAGTACCGTTATGTGTATTATCTTAAAATTTGTAGGAAAAAGGAATTGTAATCATTTGAACTAAATGCTTGTAATATAATATCAAAATTACTTTTCCCTGAATCATAATTCACTCGAATTTTTAGCTGCTAAGCATATTGTAACGTCCTTCCTTTTAGGGTGGTATAAAGGAAATAATTTTTTTATTAGCACAAAAAAATAAAAATAAAGGTCACGATAAAAGAAAAAACTCATCTTTGCGTCTTTGCAATTTTCCACAGTTATTTATGAGGTTGTGAAAACTTCGTATCAAAAAATCAACCTCTCAGAAGGCATAGCCTCCTTTTTTGATCGGTAGTTAGGGGTTTTATCAGTTTTTTTTTTACAAATTAAAAAAAGCATGCATCAAATAAAAAAAAATCAAATAAAAGTTTTAGCAGATTTAATTGTGTGTATTTTTATACCATGTATATATGAAATATACATAGTATATTAAGTTTCGTCCCAAGTTTGTAACGCTTAAAAATATTGATGCTACGAAAAAAATTTTGGTATAGGTGTTCATAGAATCACCTAATTAATCCATTTCCGGTTGTCCGTCCGTCCGTCCGTCTGTGGACACGATAACTCAAAAACGAAAAAAGATATCGAGCTGAAATTTTTACAGCGTACTCAGGACGTAAAAAGTGAGGTCAAGTTCGTAAATGAGCATCATAGGTCAATTGGGTCTTGGGTCCGTAGGATTCAAGTAGGATGTATTTTTTGTTTTTTTAGGTTAATGATTAAATTTGTATTAAAGTGAATCTGTTTTTAAGATTTATGTTAATTATTTAATATTGCGTGAAGTATTTACTTTTTTAATTTATAAATTTATAACGTTTTATATAATTTATTTTAATTTATATACACTAATTAACTGTATACATTGATCGAATCGAAGTATTTTTAAATACCCACTAATTAATGTTTATTATTTAATTCGTAGTGTAGGTATGTAATCTGGAGAAAGTCATCCTTTTTAAGGAAGTGCACAAATAATTGGTTTACTTTCTAATTGTATCAAGAAAAAAAAAATTGAATGAAGGAAAAGTTTTTAACGAACTGTGTATTTAAAATAAGAAAAATACTTTGGAATATGAATAAATAAAAATACATAGGTAAATAATACATTAATATCGATTTAGAAAATATTTCAAACGATTTGGGATTTTCCTTGACCTAAGAGAGTCCGGTTCCTAAAATGGCCCATAGTAATATCAAGTTGAGATTCGTGGTTGAAATTATTTGTTCTTTATTTTCAACTTTCATCATGAAAATACGAAATTTTTCGTTATTTGTCTTGGTTATCGAAATATCGAAAGCTAAATAATTAAACAAAATTTTCAATTTTCGATATTTTAAAAATTACTCCACATATCGAAAAATTTTAATGATAATCATTATGTTAATCATTTACAGTGGAAAAAAAAGCATTAATCATGTGAAATCTGTAAAAAAAACTTTTCGTATAAGAGATTAACTACAACATAAATGTAGTAAAAAAACCGAGGAAAAACCTGATATTTGTAATAGAACATTTTATAATAGAAGCCAAAAATTCTTAATAAATAGGGTCTATGAATAGTTATTACTACACTGTATCCGAATGACTTAATGTGTTTCGGTTTAGAAGCATGTGTTTTCGGTTTATACTTATTCGGTTTTCTCACTCAAATCTCGGATAAGTATAAACTTTAATTATTTTTTTAATGAATTTATTAATATGATTTTTTGCAAATCAATTAAATTAATTTGAATACGCATTTATTTTGGAATAAGTTAAATTTATTTATTCATTAGGTTAATATAATTTTCTCACTGATATTGCCTGTTTAAATTATATGTATATATGTTGGGTCATATGGCGATGTGGTGAGCGAGTCCGACTCTTAGTACTAAGATCGTGGGTTCGAAACCCACTAAGGTAAAAAATTTTTTTTTCCCTACGTTATTAATTTAAGTTTGTGTAACAATCCCACAGGTGTTTTAGTCACTCAAAGTTTTTCATTAGGTTTGTACAGCTTTATCACCCATAATGTCTCTTGATATTGTTTCATCATATAAGAGGTGTCGCAGCTCGGTGTTAAGCGGGTGCGACTCGTAGATCGAAGGTCTCTGGTTCAAAGCTCGGGCAAATAAAAATTTTAAATTTTTTCTCTACATTTCATGTTCTGATTTATTCAAATTAATTTCATTAATTTAAATGCGTGTTAAATTTCCGCGCTTTTTTCGGGTGTGGTCAATCAAAATTATTCATTAGGTCAGTAGTGTTTCATCGTTCATAGTGGACAGTTGGTTACATTTGTGCTTTGTGTTTCACCTTCATTTGACTTCCAAACGTCAAATTTCATTTTCGAATTTGTTTCTGAGTAAGTTTTTGTTTTAATTTACATTTTTCTAATTCTTTTTTTGTACATTGTAAAATTCTATATTATATTTAATTTGTTTCACATTTTGTCCAAATACTTTTTTACACAAAACTTTTAATATTAATTAAAAAAAATTATGTTTGAATCATTTGTTTATTTTTTCCAATTGAAATCACATTCTAGAATTAGTTGTTTTATTATTAGTGATTGACTACAAGTATTTTTATTTGATTTCAAAATTTTTCGAGCTTGCGTTTATTCCCAAGAGATTCAATCTCATTTATACAAAATTTATTTATAATAAATATAACAAAATGAATATGTACTATGGTTCGATAAAATTTTTTGACGTTAGTGTTATTTTAGATGTAGAGTTTACTAATAAACACACAGTTTTAATATTAATAATTATAATTTTTATTTAAAGACGTTCATTCATCAACCTGTTTTGCTATGTGCGTTTATATGGAAACAGTATTTAAATTTGAAATAATTTTGAAATTTTTTTTGAAATTTTATTAAAATTTTTAATAATTACTAACTCATAAAAGTTTCAAGTATAGTTATCGATATAATTTTTGAGAAATATCGATTTATATTTTCCATTTAAACCTATGTTAAAGATTAATTTTTGTCACTTTTTGAATTTAAAATTTAACATTAATTACGTTTCGATTAATTTATATAATTGTATATTTTTTCTTCCTTAAATCATTCAAACTTTTTTATCATCATAATTATTTTTATTTGTCTACTTACAAGTCTCATGAATGTACGTCCTTAAATGAATAACTAAATAACTCTACAATCACTTTAACAATATTAATGAAATGTTTTAATATTATTGTTTTAATCAACAACTCCGTTACTAAATATCGAAAAAAATTCTATCAAAATAATAAAAAAAACTAAATTTGTATTCAATTGATTTCAACACTCCGCTCAATTCAAACAAAACAGATTCCTATGGACTTAGCAAATTTGTGAAATTTTTGATTTGATAAACCTTTGGTACAAATATCAGCCAGTTCATTTTTTGTAGGTATATAATCAATTTTTTTTGAAATTCTGATCGAATGAAATGTTATTTAAGTTCACGTACATGCGTGAACCTGTTTTGCTACGTGCGTTCATAGGGAAACAGTATGTAAATTTTAAAGAATTTTAAATTAATAGAAATTTTTTTGAAATTCTATTAAAAGTTTAAATAATTATTACCTGGTAAAAGCTTGTAAAAAAAAGTATTGGTATCGATATAATTTTAGAAAAATATCGTATTTATATTTTCCATTTAGTCCCATATTAAATCTTACTTTTAGTCAATTTTTTAAACTTAAAATTCAATGAAAATAATTCGATAACAGGTTATTTTTCTTGTCTTAAATCATAGAAAATCATTTAAACTATCGCATTACCATATTGTTTTTTATTTCTCTACTATTATCGTTGACGCATGTACGCCCTTCAATTATTTGGAAATAATATATTTTGAAAATCTAAAAAACAGAATATTGTTGCATTAGCTAGCTGCGGTTTGTAAAATGAATGTTTTAATATGATCGTTAAACCAGTAATTTTTGAGGATAATCAATCAAGTATTCAATAAGTTAAGAATTGGGAAAGTAAAAGAAGTAAATATAGTGGCATTAAATACCATTTCATTCGATCAGAATTAAAAAAAGATAATTTAAAAATTGAACATATACCTACAGAGAATCAATTGGCTGATATTTGTACATACACTAATAATAAAATTATTTTTAATTATTTTAATTATTTATCACTAAAATATATTTATTCATTAGGTTGGTCCAGTTTTATCACCGATTATGGCCGTTTAAATTGTAACAAGCATCAAGTCGTGTGGCAGAGAGTATAGCGAGTCCTACTCCTCTTACACAGGTATGGAGTTCAAAATCCAGGTAAGTAAAATTTTTATTTTTATTTTCTAAATCTCATGTGATAATTTATTCTTAGTAATATAATTAATTTGAGTGTGTGTTTTACTATTCACTATGAATAGCTTATTTATTTGACATTTATCTATATCCTTCATTTGAATTCCAAATCTTAAATTTCATTTTCGGGTTTGTTTCTAAGTAAGTTTATGTTAATAAAGGTAAATTAAGATTAAATGAGCCATCTTTAATTGTTTATGCATAAATATTATTGCAAATTAAGCAATTTTTAACTTTTATGCCCAGAGATATTTTTGGTTTTTTTCAATTTATTTTACTCTAAATATCAGTTCATTAATTTAAAATTGTAAAATCGGTCTGCCCTATATCCTGAGAAGCGACGTTGACTAACTAAGGTTAGTATGATGTTTCTCAGGAAAAACTCGTTCGATTTGTTGCATGTGTTATAACACTATGAGAAATTGTGTAGTCAAAAATCAATTTTTTCTCGTTATGTCTGTCTGAAGCTAAGCGCCTCGATAGGGGATTGTATCAACTCATGATGACGTTGAGACGGAACTTGCAACGTGCGCAGTCATCACTTAAAGTGAGTTAGGTATATCTAGACAGATAATGTACGGAAAAAATGATCTTGATTACATGGATTTTTCGCCTGTTTTATAGCCTGTGATATTTTGGATTGGTTTCATTCTGGGGTAAGTCTACTTATAACTGGGTTGAAAAATTGCCTAATTTTTCTTTTTAAATTTTTTTAATTTTCTTTTTTAAATATATTATTTTAAATTTGTAAATTCGGTCTGCCCTAAATTCTGAGAAGCGACGTTGACTAACTAAGGTTAGTATGATGTTTCTCAGGAAAAACTCGTTCGATTTGTTGCATGTGTTATAACACTATGAGAAATTGTGTAGTCAAAAATCAATTTTTTCTCGTTATGTCTGTCTATAAGCCAAGCGCCTCGATAGGGGATTGTATCAACTCATGATGACGTTGAGACGGAACTTGCAACGTGCGCAGTCATCACTTAAAGTGAGTTAGGTATATCTAGACAGATAATGTACGGAAAAAATGATCTTGATTACATGGATTTTTCGCCTGTGTTATAGCCTGTGATATTTTGGATTGGTTTCATTCTGGGGTAAGTCTACTTATAACTAGGTTGATATGGTTAGTTCAAATGGACCTTCAGAAATATTTATGCATAAAGGTTATTGTAAATTAAGCAATTTTTATTTATTCCTTTTCTTTTTAAAATAATTGAATTTTTTTCCACAGATATTTATGCTTTTTCATCTCCGACATTCTCATTTGTATAATTCTGTGTTTGTGACTTGTAAAATTCATATCCTATCCTAGAATTATCTTTTTTTATCATATCCTATCCTAGAACTTTCTTTAATTGTTTATGCATAAATATTATTGCAAATTAAGCAATTTTAACTTTTATGCCCAGAGATATTTTTGGTTTTTTTCAATTTATTTTACTCTAAATATCAGTTCATTAATTTAAATTTGTAAAATCGGTCTGCCCTATATCCTGAGAAGCGACGTTGACTAACTAAGGTTAGTATGATGTTTCTCAGGAAAAACTCGTTCGATTTGTTGCATGTGTTATAACACTATGAGAAATTGTGTAGTCAAAAATCAATTTTTTCTCGTTATGTCTGTCTGAAGCTAAGCACCTCGATAGGGGATTGTATCAACTCATGATGACGTTGAGACGGAACTTGCAACGTGCGCAGTCATCACTTAAAGTGAGTTAGGTATATCTAGACAGATAATGTACGGAAAAAATGATCTTGATTACATGGATTTTTCGCCTGTTTTATAGCCTGTGATATTTTGGATTGGTTTCATTCTGGGGTAAGTCTACTTATAACTAGGTTGATATGGTTAGTTCAAATGGACCTTCAGAAATATTTATGCATAAAGGTTATTGTAAATTAAGCAATTTTTATTTATTCCTTTTCTTTTTAAAATAATTGAATTTTTTTCCAGAGATATTTATGCTTTTTCATCTCCGACATTCTCATTTGTATAATTCTGTGTTTGTGACTTGTAAAATTCATATCCTATCCTAGAATTATCTTTTTTTATCATATCCTATCCTAGAACTTTCTTTAATTGTTTATGCATAAATATTATTGCAAATTAAGCAATTTTAACTTTTATGCCCAGAGATATTTTTGGTTTTTTTCAATTTATTTTACTCTAAATATCAGTTCATTAATTTAAATTTGTAAAATCGGTCTGCCCTATATCCTGAGAAGCGACGTTGACTAACTAAGGTTAGTATGATGTTTCTCAGGAAAAACTCGTTCGATTTGTTGCATGTGTTATAACATTATGAGAAATTGTGTAGTCAAAAATCAATTTTTTCTCGTTATGTCTGTCTGAAGCTAAGCACCTCGATAGGGGATTGTATCAACTCATGATGACGTTGAGATGGAACTTGCAACGTGCGCAGTCATCACTTAAAGTGAGTTAGGTATATCTAGACAGATAATGTACGGAAAAAATGATCTTGATTACATGGATTTTTCGCCTGTTTTATAGCCTGTGATATTTTGGATTGGTTTCATTCTGGGGTAAGTCTACTTATAACTGGGTTGAAAAATTGCCTAATTTTTCTTTTTAAATTTTTTTAATTTTCTTTTTTAAATATATTATTTTAAATTTGTAAATTCGGTCTGCCCTAAATTCTGAGAAGCGACGTTGACTAACTAAGGTTAGTATGATGTTTCTCAGGAAAAACTCGTTCGATTTGTTGCATGTGTTATAACACTATGAGAAATTGTGTAGTCAAAAATCAATTTTTTCTCGTTATGTCTGTCTATAAGCCAAGCGCCTCGATAGGGGATTGTATCAACTCATGATGACGTTGAGACGGAACTTGCAACGTGCGCAGTCATCACTTAAAGTGAGTTAGGTATATCTAGACAGATAATGTACGGAAAAAATGATCTTGATTACATGGATTTTTCGCCTGTGTTATAGCCTGTGATATTTTGGATTGGTTTCATTCTGGGGTAAGTCTACTTATAACTAGGTTGATATGGTTAGTTCAAATGGACCTTCAGAAATATTTATGCATAAAGGTTATTGTAAATTAAGCAATTTTTATTTATTCCTTTTCTTTTTAAAATAATTGAATTTTTTTCCACAGATATTTATGCTTTTTCATCTCCGACATTCTCATTTGTATAATTCTGTATTTGTGACTTGTAAAATTCATATCCTATCCTAGAATTATCTTTTTTTATCATATCCTATCCTAGAACTTTCTTTAATTGTTTATGCATAAATATTATTGCAAATTAAGCAATTTTTAACTTTTATGCCCAGAGATATTTTTGGTTTTTTTCAATTTATTTTACTCTAAATATCAGTTCATTAATTTAAATTTGTAAAATCGGTCTGCCCTATATCCTGAGAAGCGACGTTGACTAACTAAGGTTAGTATGATGTTTCTCAGGAAAAACTCGTTCGATTTGTTGCATGTGTTATAACACTATGAGAAATTGTGTAGTCAAAAATCAATTTTTTCTCGTTATGTCTGTCTATAAGCCAAGCGCCTCGATAGGGGATTGTATCAACTCATGATGACGTTGAGACGGAACTTGCAACGTGCGCAGTCATCACTTAAAGTGAGTTAGGTATATCTAGACAGATAATGTACGGAAAAAATGATCTTGATTACATGGATTTTTCGCCTGTGTTATAGCCTGTGATATTTTGGATTGGTTTCATTCTGGGGTAAGTCTACTTATAACTGGGTTGAAAAATTGCCTAATTTTTCTTTTTAAATTTTTTTTATTTTCTTTTTTAAATATATTATTTTAAATTTGTAAATTCGGTCTGCCCTAAATTCTGAGAATCGACGTTGACTAACTAAGGTTAGTATGATGTTTCTCAGGAAAAACTCGTTCGATTTGTTGCATGTGTTATAACACTATGAGAAATTGTGTAGTCAAAAATCAATTTTTTCTCGTTATGTCTGTCTGAAGCTAAGCGCCTCGATAGGGGATTGTATCAACTCATGATGACGTTGAGACGGAACTTGCAACGTGCGCAGTCATCACTTAAAGTGAGTTAGGTATATCTAGACAGATAATGTACGGAAAAAAATGATCTTGATTACATGGATTTTTCACCTGTGTTATAGCCTGTGATATTTTGGATTGGTTTCATTCTGGGGTAAGTCTACTTATAACTAGGTTGATATGGTTAATTCAAATGGACCTTCAGAAATATTTATGCATAAAGATTATTGTAAATTAAGCAATTTTTATTTATCCCTTTTCTTTTTGAAATAATTGAATTTTTTTCCAGGGATATTTATGTTTTTTTTTATCTCTTTCTTATATTTTAGGAATACCTGTCCTGTAATTATATTAAGTGATGTCAAATTTAGGCTGATAGTATTTGGGGATTGTGAATTTTTTTTTTTTAGGAATTGCGATAATGTTATCCAATTTGTCATGTTCCGGTCACGACAAATTGGATGATTATTTATCTTTTTCTTCTGTTTAAATGTAACTGGATGCACTTAAATAGAAGGAAAAGATCGTGGATTAGGCCTATAGGGGATACCACGTAAAAAAAAAACGCGCTGATGTATCCTACCTCAATGGTAGTGTGGAAACGGATACAAATTTCTTTTATAATGATTTTCTTTTACAGTGAGAATTTTGGGTTACAAATGACAATCTTGGCTAAAAATGCAACGATCTGCCAAAATTTCAAGTATATCCATCGAATATAAATAATATCAACAAACATTTAAACAAACAACAGACTTAACAGCACACGTGAGTATTTGTTTTATGTTTCTTGTAAATAAGTCATCCAAAACAACATTTATCCAACTCAACAAGATTCAATGGTTTTCGTGATTCAATATTTTGTTTCATATAAATTATATTTGAAGGTATCATAAAGTTTCAATGCCGGAAAATATAAAATTTGTAATAAAATTTGTGCTTTTTATTTCTTTATAAATTAATAATTTATTAATTGATCACTAGAAAATAAAATATTGGCTTAGGATAACGATTCTAAGTGCTGTTAAATTAGTTGCAAATATTATTTTATTATTTTAACATTTGGACAACTTTTGCTTAAGCATTTTTCTGTATCTTGCGTTTTTTTTTCTTTCGATTTAATGCAACAATGATATATTTTTCGTATTTCGTCGTATTTCCTCCGAAATCTTACAATTTTCGAAAGAATATTTTCAACCAATTTCCTAATTTAATGTGTTATGCTATCTCTTACATTTTAGGATTAAAATTGATTAATAAAGCAACCCCAAAAACTAGATTCAATCTGAACGAACTATTTTAGCCATAATAGATTAAAATGTTCTACCCTGTATATCCAGAATTCATGTTCCCAGAACATTTTTCCCAACTAGATTAATCAGTCCCTATATGCGTAAAATAGTATAAAATGCGAAATAAAAAACCTTATTTGTATCTTCGATTGTCATGAAAGAAACAAGCTTTAAACTTTTTATTATTTTTTTATTTAAAATTTGCACTGAATTCTTAAGATCGTGTTAAATCGATCTTTACCGATGTCATTCACAGGTAATTACAGTAAAATTGCGTTATAAAATACTTGATATTAAATAAAATGACTTGCAGAGTTGCAGTACATGTAATAAATTAAGGGCATTATTTAATACTTGAAACAAAATATGTAATTATGAATATCATGAATTTATAAATAGGAGCCGAGTCGAGTTGAGCCGGCTTCAACACAGTAGGTCTTAACAAAATTATTTACTTTCACTCATAGCACGTCGATCGACCACCGTTGGCATTGTGCATGACTGTTCTACGGGGCAGAGGCATACTGGCGGTGTAATGCGTATTGTTTTCAACAGTTAAACAATTTTTTAATTTTATTACAAGATAATTACTTTAATCTGATTACTAGACTCTTTTTTTTTATTTGTTTTCTTTCAAATTCAGTTTCTTTGTCGATATGTCCTAGATATCTTTCTTATTTATTCCAAATATTTTGATACTTTGAATTTTATCTTAATTAAATTTTTCTTGTGTAATTCAATGGCACGCCTCACATAGTTCAAGTATCTTACAAAAGTGATTCAAGACTCAAACAGACTTAATACTCTTTCTATTTTTTATCAGGGTAAGCTTTCATTTGGGAAAGTGGGATCTTAGGTTAAAGCAATTCTGGGTAAAATGTAAACGCAATTAGCAACTGTCTATGCATGGTATTTCAACAATTAACTCAGTCAATTGTTTGTTTTCACTTGTTTAACAAAAGTTTAAATATATAAAACAAAAGTTAATCCTTACAAAATTAAACAAACTTTGTTTGAAATATATTTTCAAAAACATCACTATTTAACCCGTGATGGCAAAAATTAGGATAAAACTTTAGTGTCAATTTTCTCCAAAACTATAAAAGATAGGAGTTTAAAATTTAGGAAATACTATTTTGAAATTTTCGAAATGATGTATACGAAAAAAAATTTCAAACAATGCATCAATTTTGCTCAATTTGGAAGTGGAAAAAAAATGTGGACAATTAAATAAACTAGAACTTTTTTTTGATGCATAACTTTTTTGTAATTTGAAAAAAAAAACGGATTATATTGTGGAGAAATGGAATTTAAATCATAACAATCGAACATCAATCAAAATGTATTGAACCTATCTCCCATATTATTTAGTTCGCATACAAAATATTCCAAAATTCAAAATGTGAATAGTAAATAATAAGTACAGTACAAATTAAAAACAAATTTGTATCCTTAATACCCGCATTTTATTTTAAATTACCTGTGATTCATTTTACTATCTTAGATACAACTGAGTTATATCCAAGTAAAGGAGATACATCCAAGTAAAGGAGAATAATTGATCGAAGATAGCTTTTTGTGATTATCGAAACATCGAACTTATTCACTAACCGAAAATATACATACACAGATTATTTATTTCATGGTTACCAGTATATAACCGGCAGCGCTTAACTATGCATAGTCCGGGGTTGGACAATTATACCGAGTTCAAAAATTCGGATGGAAATTGTTGACACTGTGACGTCGAAAAAGTCAAAACAAAAATTTTTTTTCGTTCATTTTATTTCGAAATAAACTAATCTTAATGAGAAATAGTTCTCTTGTTAAAAACAAACTGCTTTTCAAATGAAATGAATGGTCAAATAAACCTGGCTCAATTCATTTCGAAAAGTGAAATAGTAAAATAATTAGGTAATTCAAAACAATAATTCAAAAGAACAAGGTCAACTCAAATATTTCCATTTTTATTAAAATATTTCCAAAAATTTGTCCCAAAAAATGATAGCTCTATAAGTATCCCTTTCATTTCATCTCATGTTCTTGACCATCACTTTGATATTGATTTGAGAAGGAGTGTTATAAGTTAAAAGTTTATCTGTGCGTCTGTGTGTTTCTCAGTGGCATTGTAGCCCCCAAACGGGTAAGTTTCCAAAAATCGTTTTACAAGGAATAAATCGCATTTTTCGGAGGTTTTTTAAATTTTGTGTCACTTGTATGAACTCATGCTAGATAAACCCCGGACTATAGAAAGTACACAACACTAGGCAAAAGGGGTTTTAGATAAAATAAAACTAGAATAACAGTATATACGGTACACAGGAAAACACAACGAGTAAAGATATACCACATAACCTAGTACCTACGTACAAATATCTGTACGAATATAAGTATACCCTAAAGCGATAAATAAGTAGTGTGAGCTCGTTTTCTTGAGGGTTTTGTAGCTCTTACCTCACTATAAAAGTACTACTAGATAGAACCTTATATACCACCATACACTTAAACCATACACTATAATGTAACCCTCATTGCTTAATACCAAACAAAAACATTACACCACAAACCGTAGCCATGTTAATAATGAGTATTGTATCTACATATACTAATAGTACCGAATGTGTCGTTATGTGGTGAAAGTATCGTTCTACTTGGAACACTATTCGTTCTACTGTTGCTATTATTCCGTTTCCCCAAAAGTGGAAACTGAAGATGCATGGTAAAGTTTTAACTTTAATTTAAATGGTTTTTGTTTTTTTAATTTACAGCGACTAAATTTGGACAAATCCATGAACACATATCATCCATCTACCGTTTTCACGTAAGACCGATGTTAAATATGCCTACTTTTGAAGTTATTTATTTATTTAGACTTAGTCCAACTTCATATTAAAATAAAACACCTTTTATCTAAAATTGTCCTGGCGGTCGTACATCCTTATCTATGGTATAATTAGTTAAATTTTCATAATTTTAAAATTGAAATTATTTGCGTGCTCAAACTAAGTGTGCTCAATGTTGCTTAGCTTCAGTATTCGGACGAAAACCGTTGTTTTCAATAGAGTATGTATGTGTGAGCGTAAGGTGACAATCATGTGAGCGTTAGATGACTGTTAGGTGACGCGAGTTTCCTGACTTTTGTTCACCCAAAAAGTACTCAACGTGCCAAAAGAAGTTTTCACTTAATAAATAATTCAATTTAGTGGCAATGCAGCTGTTAGATGGTTGATTTACTCATATGGCATATATGCAAGAAGTACTTTTGTATAAAGCTTCTACCAGTTTACACATTTTCATTCGTTCACCAACTTTGAGTGTACAAAATTCGATGCATTCGAATGCTCTTATTTTATAAATACATTTGAATAACATACATTGTACACTGTTAGATAAAGTACTTAAATGTCTAATCGAAAGCAATCAGTAACAACACAATCTGAATGTAACTTCTATACAAGGTGTTCTAAAAAATTACTGAACAACAAAATAACGGTTAAAAATAAATGTTTTAAGACTAAAATTTCCCGTATTTTCCAAGTTGACACACTATTCATGAGTTAGAATTTCGTAAATTATAGTGTTTAGTTTAAGCATTTCTCAACTTATGTCAGCAAAGCCGATATTTGAAATAATAAATCTGCTAAAACTAAATATTAGATCATTTTTATTTGATGTGCTTTTAATATTTGCAGAGATATTATAATTCTAAAGTTCCAAATCAAAATTTTTTCGAAATTTCTTATTTAATTTTTTTTAAATCAATTATTCGCATTTCCATTATGGAACGTTGAAAACTTACTCCAAACTATTGAGATTACAATCTATAGTACCTACTTGCTCCTTCGAAGTAGAAAAACAAACAGATAACTTTCTTTCCTAGGTCTATGAACTTTTAGGTTTTGGGAACTTTTCCCTTTTTTAAGCTGACACTCGCCTCGACAAGTTTAGTTTATTTGACTAAACAATTCCCTTAAATGTACCTACAGAAAATACTGAATTTAGGAGAGACTCATCATATGTTTATGTTGATCCATATTTTCATATAAATAATACTAATGGGAAAGTTACCTTATGTGAGAAAATTCAAAAAGCTCAACAACGATTTCTAGAAAATCCTCTATTGAAATAATAAGAGAGATGTTATAAATAATACTACTGTCGCTTTCTAACACC